>NW_022589708.1:13534911-13751949 GCF_004348235.1 Phoca vitulina | reverse complement strand
TTTCTATGTATTGGAGTGGGGATGGCTGCCAGATAACAAGTCTTTTATTTTTTTTTTTTTTTTAAGATTTTATTTATTTATTCATGAGAGAGAGAGAGAGGCAGAGGCAGAGGGAGAAGCAGGCTCCCCGCAGAGCAGGGAGCCTGATGCGGGACTCAATCCCAGGACCCTGGGATCATGACCTGAGCCGAAGGCAGACGCTTAACCGACTGAGCCACCCAGGCGTCCCTCAAGTCTTTTAATTCCTAAATAGCCAGACAATGAGGATCTACAACCAGACCATTTGGAGAGAACCGAGACCAGTTACTGCTGATGGAATGTGAGAAAGGTGGTAAAAAAAAAAAAAAAACCCAGAAGAAGAAGAAGAAGAAGATAGCAGGAGGGGAAGAATGAAGGGGGGGAAACTGGAGGGGGAGACGAACCATTAGAGACGATGGACTCTGAGAAACAAACTGAGGGTTCTAGAGGGGAGGGGGGTGGGGGGATGGGTTAGCCTGGTGATGGGTATTAAGGAGGGCACGTTCTGCATGGAGCACTGGGTGTTATACGCAAACAATGAATCATGGAACACTACATCAAAAACTAATGATTAACATAACAATAAAAAATTTTTAAAAAAAAGAAAGAAAGAAACCTCCCAGGCCCTGGGCAGCAGAGGCCTCATGAGATGAAAGGCCCTTGGGTCCCTGAATCACTGTGTGGACACAAGCGACCTTCTGACCAAGAACATCCACACAGATTTTTTTTTTTTTTAGTGAGTAATAAACTTCTATTGTTTTGAGACAATTTCTAGTTCTATTTCTTTCATCATTATAATTATAATGATGTTGCATTTTTTATTTTTCCATAGGTTAGTAAGTTGCTTTGTGTCTTAGATGTGTCTCTTTAAAAGAGCATACATTATATTAAATGAAAGTGTAGTCTGAAAGTCTTGTGTTTTTAACTGGGATATTTAGTTTTTTCACTTTTATTGTAATTACTGACATATTTGTATTGATTTTTCCACCTTATTTTATGGCTTTTGTTTGTCCCACATGTCTGTTTCTTTTTCTCTCTTCTTTCTTGGCTTCATTAGGATAAATTGACATTTATTTATTTGTTTGTTTATTTACTGGTGGGCTGACTTCCTTATCTTTATAACTCCCAGGTGAACAGAATTGGATCCATCATAATCCTTAGTTTATGACAGATTTTCATCACTGTGTGTGTGTGTGTGTGTGTGTGTGTGTGTGTGTTTAGAGGGGTGGGGAAGGGCAGAAGGAAAGGGAGAGAGAGAATCTTAAGCAGGCTCAATGCCCAGTGCAGAGCCCAACATGGGGTTCGATGCAGGGCTTGATCTCAGGATCCTGAGATCATGACCTGAGGCAAAATCAAGAGTTGGACCCTTAACCCACTGAGCCGCCCGGGTGCCCCTTCTTCACTGTTCTATGCAAAGCCTTCCTCTGTATGATCCATTTATTTGCTTGTCAAGCAATACAAAAAACACTTATGACCTAATTGCACAACTGTTTTTGCTTTTTTCCCCATTTTCTTTTCCATCTCCTTCTGAAAATCTGCTCGTGTATATGTGGGGCTTCTCAGGCTTCACTCCAGATTCCTTTCTTACTTTTCATTTTCTTTTTTCTTTGGGTTGCATTCCAGATAGTTTTTTTTTCTTATCTCATTTCCAATTAATTAATTCTCCTTTTGCTGTGTCCAGTCTCTTGTTTTACCAGTCCATTAATATTTTTTATTTCAACATATATTTGTTATTTCTAGAAGTCTGTTTTTCTAAATTTGCTCAATCATCTTATAGTCTCATTTTCATCACTCCTCTTCTCAAAGCTTTCTTAAAATTTAAACAAAATACACATTCTATTTTACAACCCATGCCTGATATTTCTCACATAGGAAACCTTTTGACAGTATGATTCTTCTATCCTCCAACTCTGATGTATTTCACCCATTGTGCCTTTTTGTTGGCATTTCTTGTGATTTCTTTTTAAATGTGTTTCTCATTTTCCTTGGAAACTTTACCCCTAGGAATTCTTGGAGACCTAGGTTAAAGCTGTGTCCCCTCAGAGAGGGCTCTCATATGCTCTGCCAGTTGCCTCGTGGTACTACCCATCTGGAAATCACTTTAAATGCAATTCTCCACTTGAACTTCAATTTTAATGTGCAGATAACAACAAATTTACATGAGGGCTTGATACTGACCATGATTTCTCAGGGACAGATTTGTTTTCCTTCTATCCAGTGTCAAAATAAATGCAGGCTATTTCACATGCTGCTCCCTACTGCTTTGTAACCTTATTTATCATTCTTCCTAACATGGAGAGTAGAGCCCATTAACGTGCAAAGTTTTGCAAGATCTCCTATTGGAATCTCTACTTTTTTGAGTTTCCTACATTATGTCCTACCTCATATAGTTAGGATGTATCATTCAAGACACTTCTAAGAATAAAAGTGGGTGCTATTAATAATTAGACCAGGGCAACAGACATTAACTAATGCTGTCCTTAGAGGGGAGGAAGGTGGGGGGATGGGTTAGCTCGGTGATGGGTATTAAGGAGGGCATGTATTGCCTGGAGCACTGGGTGTTACACGCAAACTATGAATCATGGAACACTACATCAAAAATAAATAAATAAATAAATCTATCTTAAAAAAAAAATAACTAACACTGTCCTGGGTAAACCAGGATATATGATCACCCTAATTATCCCAACACAGATAGCAAAACTTAGGCTCAAAATGCCAGATACTATTTGGAAAATTACTGCTTTTGCTGCTTGCTGACTTCTATTTTCCCATCTTTATACGTATTTTTACCCTTTGTGGATTCTTTAGTTTCCTACCAGCTCAGTGAGCATTTTTACAGGTGTGTATGAAAATATTTTGTTTAGCCATTTTTGCTGTTTCCAACTGGAAGGTTGTGCAGTAGATTTAATTTAGCATGTTATCAGCAACAACAGTCTTCTCCCTCATCTTCAAAGGCAATACAAAGACACTTTAAGCATGAATTTTCCGTATCCAGAAACTGGTCAAGTAAGAATTGGGATCATAAGCAGATATTTCTTATTCTAAGAGGGGCTCATTTTTGTTGTTGTTCCATATATCATACCTTCTAGCACATTTCTAGGAGCTGGAGACACAAGTAAATATGACTATGAATTAGAGAAATTAAAATCTCACCAGCAACCAAAAGGACACAGGGGCATGGAAGACTGGTAATACAAATCCTATGTAATAAAGTGGTCAAAATCCTTCAGGAATAGGAAAGAGAAGTTGTAGGCTGGCTATGCTAGGCTGGATGGTTGGAGAGAGGTTCTCAAAGGCTAAACTTTAGGGGCACATGGGTGGCAGAGTCGGTTGAGCATCCAACTCTTGGTTTTGACTTCGGTCATGATGTTGGGGTCCTGGGATTGAGCCCAGCAAGGGTGCCATGCTCAGGATAGAGTCTGCTTGAGATTCTAGCTCCATCTCCCTCTGCTCCTCCCGCTCGTGCTCTTTCTCTCTCAAATAAATAAACAAATAAATCTTTAAAAAAATAAGCTAAACTTTAGCAGTGCTTTAGTCAATGGTTAAAAGTTGAATAGGGGCCTTAATATTGGCCTTGTTTTAATTCCTTAATATGAATAATATCTGGGTTTAGAGGGGGAAAACAGCACTATTATTTAAACTTTTAAATGGACTATGTGAATCAGAAGATGTTTGGCAAGAGGAAGGTAATTTGTTTTTTGATACAGAGAACATCATTTGTGGTGCGTATGTAGATTTTTTTTTTTTTTTTTTTGCGTTCCTGGTGTAAGATTCAGATATTTATAATGTTGCCTCTGATAATGTGATAATACTAAATATTTAATACCAAATATTGTGGTATTGTTGATCTCCTAGGTGGATTTAAACAGATAAATGGGGCACTTAACCATGTACAATTAGCACCCTAAGATATGTCTGTGGATTTGCCATTTAGAACATCCTTTAGAGTTATTGGTGAGAGAGATTTAGATAATTATATATGTTCCTGAAATAATCCCTTTGGATTGAGCTCTTCGGAACATAACTAGAATAATGATAAACTAGGACGCAAAATGAATTGGATAAACATTTTACTGAGATTTGGTAAGTAAATGCAGCATAGCATGAAAAATCAGCCTAAAAGGTACATATGAATAATGCCGCTGGTTTGCAAGATTGCAATATCTTTGAAAGTGTTCTTGCTTACCACGAAGGTCTCTGTCTTCAGGGGGGTAGCACAATGGCATAGAGGTTTACAAGATGCTGGTGTGAGTTAACCTGAATAGTTAAAACTGATATTGAGTCCTAAACATGCACTCCTCCATTCCGGAAATCCCTGTACTCAACGAGCAACAATATAAATGAAGAATAAAGATTTTTTGTATCTATGTTTTATTTTTTAAATGTTTGTGGAAGGCATTGTGATTAATCCAAAAAAACGCATCATTTAGAAACATTAAGGTAGTGTTAGTGAGCATTTCTAGAAAGAAAAACAATGTGTTCAGGCTATGAGCATATTTTCAAATCACAGAAAACAAATTCTATGCTATTATGTAATCACATAACATCTACTCTTATATTATTCCATATCTAATCATAGAGACAAAATAAGAATAAGGAAATAGAGGGGCGCCTAGGTGGCTCAGTCGGTAAAGCATCTGCCTTTGGCTCGGGTCGTGGGATCGAGCGCTGCGTCGGGCTCCCTGCTCAGCGGGAGGTCTGTTTCTCTTTCTCCCTCTGCCTCCTCCCCCGTGCTCATGCTCTCGGTCTCTCTCTCACTCTCAAATAATAAATGGAATCTTTAAAAAAACAAAATAATGCCTACCTCACTCACACATTCAACCTAGGTGTCATCTCACACCATCATAAGAAGGGTGAGTACAGTAAAATAATAATAAAAAAAAAAAAGAATAAGGAAATAGAGCAATTCCAAGAAACTCAGTGGTTTAGGTGCACTTAAAAGAAATCCCACTTTCCTAAAACCTCTGAAATGCACACAAAACAGAGAACGCTTCCCCTGCACTGAAATCAGGCAATCACCCTGGCATCCTGTGACCAGCCTCTTAGACTTTCTTCTACTTATCAAACAGAATACATTGAAAGGACATGCCAGGAGAACTCTCAACTCCCCAGTGCAAAGTACGTGCCAAGTTGTGGGTCATTAGTGAAGGGCATGTGGACTAACCCCACTCATCTCCCCCAGCTCAGTATCCAAGAGCTCTTTGTTGTTCTTTGAACAGTCATTCTTTTAGAATCTCCTGGTCTATTTCAAAGATGTCTCACAGAGTATTAATTTAAAGGTTTTTTGAAATCTTCTTATGCTCGCTACAGTGTTTCTGTTTCCCAATGTGCTTTTTTCCTGTTTGTTCATTTTGGAGTCCCTGATTCTACCATAGGCTTTCATTGTTTGCCTTGTTATGTGTGGCTGTCCCCTCGTTCTGAAGAGTAAGGCACTAAGAAGTGGGTTGACAAGGGGGTCAACTAGTGGGCAGCACCATGGGTGAGCAGGCTGAGCTCTGCCCCAACTGTTAGCATCTAGAATTTTCTCTCCTTTTATGTAAGTCAGGAGAGCGTAGTGGTTCTGCACGTGGGCTTTGAAGTCAGATTACCCGGGTGCATGAAGAAAGCAGAGAAAGAAAACGGAGCCCTGTGCATCACTTGTGTTAATAAGTTACATTGGTTATTGGCATATTTTCATTTCCATGGAGAAGAACGCGCCAATATTCTGCTAGGAAATGCAAACATGAGTTTCCGGTGATATCACAGCCACATGTTTCTATCAGATCTTTTGGACCTCGCTTTGATGCTGCCTTCAGTTTTATCTGTTGTCCCCAAGAATCTTCCTGTTCAACATCCCCAGAATGAAAAGCTTTGAATTCTGGTGTGGAAAAGGGTCAGTCATTGGTTTGCAGAGGAGAAGGGGGAGTATTTAGAGATGCTGTTGTTTCTTCTTCAGGCTTTAAATCAAACCCCTTGCTGTCAGCCCCACTTACAACCCTCTCTGAGAAGTAGCTGGTAGCTCGAACCCCTGAGTATTTTGTAGTTAGGTGGAATACATTAGCGTGCTTCTGGATTCTCTGCATGACCAGCTTTGTTTTCATCTGGCTTCACCATTCAGCCATGGGCTTTCAGTTTCTAAATTGTCTAACATCTTTATAGTTATGTTCCTGTTGTTATTTTAGTGTCATTTGAGGAGAGGAGATGAGTGGTTTCACCTCCATGTTTAAATTAAAATCTCCCACAGTTTAGAAGAGTGAACAGTGGAAAGGGCTCATGGGAGAGGCAGGAAACATCCCCCATGGATGCCACTCCCTCACGTGGCACAGATTATAGTGGAACAGAAGGGAGACGCTCTCGCACTATTAGCAACAATAGGAATGAACAACACATATGATCCAATGTCATCAGGCTGGGACCATAGACAGAGCAATACAGTGAGCCCCACAGTCACCCCCCATCTCTGCCGGGGCATAATTTCCTAACCATGGCGCAGAGATCAGAAGTCTCGGCAGAGGACAGCGGTCCTTAGTCCCACTGAGCTAAGGAGATGGAGGCCAGAGTTTGGCATTGCCGAAGCATCTGAAATATTTGGAGCAGAGCACCAAGGATGACGAAATCATGGGGAGCATAAGGGCAAAAATATACGGAGATTTCCTGTGATCCCTGGGCCAAGGGCTGTGTTTGCAGGGCGAGATCTCTTGAGATTGACCAGCAAGAGGCTGCTAAGGCATCAGAGAAACTAGTATTCGAGCAGTGCTAGGGGACGGTGCCATTCTGACCCAGCCAGGGAAGAAAAATGTCACTCACTAACTAACTAATAACTAAGTTCACTGAGACAGCAGAAAACTGCATCTTAGTAGTAAAGAACATGCCCCAAAGTAAGGTCGATTCTAAACATGCTCTGGGAAAAAAAAAAAAGCCTAAAACCAAGTCTGGACAAGACCAGAGGAGAAGCAGAATGTGGTATTTGGGGTCCAGCTGGATTAGAAGGGTGTGGAAAACATCTTGGGCTTTTCACAAATGTGTTTTTTAAAAAATTATAAAACCAAGTCAACACAATTTTAAAGTGATTAGCAAGTAATTGATGTGTCTACAAAAGAAAAGTCAACAATCTTCAGAGGACAATAATAGAATCTAGAGTCTCCACAATGATGTATTCATTGTCTTATATTCCGTAAAGAAAAAAAAAAAAGATTAGACATGCAAAACAGAAAAATGTGTCTCACAGCCGAGAAAAGAAAAGCAATTAGAAATTAGCCTCGGGGCACCTGGGTGGGCTCAGTCAGTTAAGCATTCGACTCTTGATTTTGGCTCAGGTCATGATCTCAGGGTCGTGAGATTGAGCCCAGAGTTGGGGTCCATGCTCAGAGTGGAGTCTGCTTGTCCCCCTCCCTCTGCTCCTCCTCCCACTTGTGCACACTCTTGCTCTCTCTCTCTCTCAAATAAATAAATAAAAATCTTAAAAAAAACAAAAAGAAACTAACCTCAAGGTCACTTTACATTGTTACTATTGTTATGTTAGTCAGTCGGTCTTTAAAAAACCATTGTGGGGGCCCCTGGGGGGGCTCAGTGGTTAAGCGTCTGCCTTCGGCTCAGGTCATGATCCCAGGGTCCTGGGATCGAGCCCCGCATCGGGCTCCCTGCTTGGCGGGAAGCCTGCTTCTCCCTCTCCCACTCCCCCTGCTTGTGTTCCCTCTCTTGCTGTGTTTCTCTCTATCAAATAAATAAATAAAATCTTTAAAAAAATAAAAATAAAAAACCATTGTGGTCAGCTACATGACAGCCTTCCAAACATATCCTTGTCCTAATCCCAGGAACCTGTACATATGCTACATTATGCAGAAAAAGGGACCTGGAGGATGTGATTCGTTTATGGGTTTTGAGATGAGATTATCCTGAGTTATCTGGGTGGGCCCAATGTAATTGCAAGAGTTACAATAAAAGGAAAGCAGGAGAATCAGAGTCAGACAGAGGAGATGGATAGCTAGAAGCACAGGTCAGAGAGATTCCAAGATGTTGTGCTGCTGGCTTTGAAGATGGAAGGAGGGGCCGTGACCCAAGGAATGCAGGTGGCGGGCATCTAGAATCTGGTTAATGAAAGGAAATGGCTCCCCATCTAGAATCTCCAGAAGTAAGGCAGGACTTCTGACCTCTGAAAGAAAGTAAAGTCGTGTTGTCTTAAGCCACTAAATTTGTCGTAATACGTTACAGCATCCAGAGGAAAGTAATACAAACGAGATGCTAGATTTAACAGGCAAAGATGTTAAAGGAGCTATTTAAATAGGTTTAAAGAGTTAAAGGAAAGTGATATATTTAGTGAATGAGGGGAAACTTAAGAAGAAAAGTGGAATTCGATAGAAATTTTACAATTGAAAAGTAAAATAACTGAAATAAAAAACCTCTCAGGGGAGCCCCTTTGATTCCTTTCAAATGCAATTTCTGTCATTCAGGCGAAGATTAATGGACATGCAAGGAGACAAGATCACATGACCATTGAACATGGGTAAAATGGCAGGCAATAGAAGCAGATCCAATGGTTATATGATACTGTAGTAAACAGACAAAGACTTTAAAATAACTAATTATTCAGTTCTAGAAAATATAGGGAAAGGGACAAAATAGATCCAAAGACCAAAAAAAAAAAAAAAACTTCACAGGAGTGGTAGAATAAAGATAACCAAAAGTCCATTGCATAAATTAAAAAAATACAGTATCTGAAATTAGGAATTCAATGCATGAGTTTCATAGCAGATTGTATACAGTACAAGCCAGGATTAATGAAAGATAAATAGAAAATATTCAGAGAGAAGCATGCAGAGGGAAATAGAATTGAAAGAAAACAGATCAATGTGCATAATAATTTATTTTCTTCCTAGGAACTCAGTCACAGAAAGGGTTCTACCCCTTCAAGGATTTTTGCATTGCTGGCCTTGTATCCTTTGATATCATCTGGACTCATTGTGTTTTTTGTTGTTGTTTTTGTGTTTTGTTGTTGTTTTTAAAGATTTTATTTATTTATTTTGAGAGAAAGAGAATGAGAGAGAGAGAGCTTGAGAGGGGGGAGGGTCAGAGGGAGAAGGGAGCCCGACATGGGACTCTATCCCGGGACTCCAGGATCATGACCTGAGCCTAAGGCAGTTGCTTAACCAACTGAGCCACCCAGGCGCCCTCATCTGGACTCATTGTATAGCATCAGGTAGATTATATCAAACGGTGTTGCTGGGTAGAGCTTAAGAATAAAATTAGAACAGGAAGTGAACATTTAACTTCAAGTGCTACATGGCCTTGTAACTACTAACGTCTTGTTCTACCTCTTCTCAGAGCTTTCTAGGGGAAAGTTAAACTGCCCTGCCCTGGTCCAAGAGGACACACAAAGGCACGAAGGTGGGTTTCTAGAAGCATGGCAGCAGTGAATCAAGCTCCTTCCCCAAGGGTGCAGTTCTAACCCTGTGGATCATAGGCATGGCTGTTAACCCCAAAGAGTTAAAGAACAGAAATATGGCCGATATAGAAAGAAAATGCTGCCAACGCTTACACTCCCATGGAGAGAGCACTGGAGGGGCAGCTTACTGATCTCTTTTCATCCCTTACTTGTGACTTCCCAAAGAAGGAGGAGGAGTTCAGTTTGATCAGTGGGTCTGCGCTCAGAGTGAACGGGTAAACGACAGTTGATGGGCCAAAGATCTTTACAGAAAAGCCGTAATGAACAAAAGCAGAAGTGTTTGAATTTTAAAATTCACCATTGTGAAAGCCCTAGTGGGTCCAGACAAGAATTAGCAATGACTGATAAACTATGAAGGGCAAAGGAGGTTGGAGATCTTTATGAGATGAGCATTAGGCTGAAACATCCTGAAACCCCTGCTCAGTCGTCCAATGGAGGGCAGTGAGACATTGAAGCTCCTGAGACAGAGTACTGTTGTGGTGGAAGGAAAACAAAGGGGGGGCGGGGAGAGGGAAAAAAGAGAGAGGGAGGGAGGGAGGGAAGGGGGCAGGAAAGAATCTGCATCTAATCTAACCTCCAGCTCTGCCTTCCAATTTCCACCAAATACAGGGCATGGAGGGACATGACAAACAGCAAAATTGAATTAAGACAGGCGAACCCACAATCAGGAAAATGCCACAGGACGAATGACACAATTTCTGCAGTAAATAGATGACAATAAATAAAGGAAACAGGAACTCTAACGGATTAAAAGAAATTTATTAGACCTCTCAACCACATGTGATGCATGGGCTTTGTTTGGACCCTAATTTGAAAAAAACAAACAAACAAAAAAAAAAACCCAACTGTAAAAAGACATGTTTGAGGTAACCAAGGGCAAGAAAATAAGGATTAGATATTAGATACTATTAAGGAATCATTTTTTATTTTGTGTTGGTTTTCTGTTTTTTGAAAGAGATCAATGTTGAAGCACTTATAGGTGAAACTACTGTGTTTTCTAGGATTTGCTTTTAAATATTCTAGCAAAGAAGCGTGGAAAGGGATAGATGAGACAAGGATAGGATGTTAATTACTGGTGAAATTCAGTCATGGATACATGGGGTCATTTTGGTACTTTCTCTTATTCTGTGACAGTTTAAATTTCCATGATATACAGATAAAAACAAAGTGGAGGGGTTCCTGTGCCTCCAAAATTTGGAACAGGCTTTTCCGGATTCCCTGCCCTCACGTGCAATGGGCCTAACTTGAACTTGGAATCCTTACTGTGATGAACAGCCCCAGCACCTCCCTCTCTGGCAGAGAGTCAGAACTCTGCTCTTTTGTCCTCATACTTTCTTGGCCTACAACTACGAGGCAAGGTCATTTGGGTCCCATTTTGGTCTCGGAAGAATCATCAATCTCTTTTTTTGGCTTCCATTCCAAACACAATTAGCCCAGAACTCTTTACTTTGGAAAATAAAACTCACCCTTTGAATCCAATTTAGCTTGGATCTTTGTGACCATATTCTATGCGCAGAACCCCAGAGGGCAGACAGTCATCTGCACCTGACCCCAAACTGCAGGGAGCAGGTCAGGTATAAGAGAATGACAACAGAGCTGAATAAAGGAAGGTAGTTTGAGGATAAAGGAAAATTATGCATGTTCCCAAACTAAGATCAGTTATCCAGGGTAATAGAAAGGTTAAAAATTTGAGAGAGTGGGATTAAGTGTCAGAGCAAAGTCCCTAAGAGAGCAGAAGAAGGACCAAAGATGCAGCAGAAGAATTAGTATCAGAAAGAGAACCCATTTATTGTTCTGAACATGGGTGTGAAAAAGGAAAAGGAAAAAAAAAGATTCTACAGGGACAAGTTGAGATAGACATAAGGGAGGCTGAGGTGGCTTTTTTCCGGTGGGCAAAATCTTTGAAATAAGAAAGGAGAGAGACCGAGGGAAAGGAAAGGGGTTTGTGTCCAGGGTTAGAACAACAACAGCTACGGTATATAGGCTTAACTAACCCGGCCACACTTTGGTGAGGGCCCCGGAGCTGGGCTGGGCATTTGGGAGACAGGAGAGGGGAGTGACCCAACCTCCAGGTTTCCAGTGGACCTCGGGATGCTGCCCCATGCTGTGCAGTCAGCATACGTGAGCACGTTGAGCCCACCAGTCAAACAGCTCATTCCTTATGCTATAGAAAGGCCCCAAAGAGGATGGCTCAGAAGGCGGGTGGTGAAGACAGCGCCATCATCCAGAAAGGTCCATGTGCAGAGCCACCGCCTCCCCCCACCACCCCCGCATGCTTGGCACAGGTTCCCCACCATCGTCCTCACTTAGGTCTAATGTTCTAGAAGCACCTGAAAGTCACAAAGCATTCCCATGGCACTCATTCTTCTGTTTCAACCATCTATTCCAACCTTATTCTAAAACTGATTCTTAAAATTATTTTTTGTTCTCTAAACACAGAGAACATAAGCTTCATGTAAATAGAATAATGGTAAAGCTGCGTTTTCACAGAAAAATGTTACCAGCTTATTCAGTGATTTTAAATTAGTTTATTAATTGTATCAACACATTGACTAAGGTTTTAAATATCCAGACTAGGCATTTTCTCAAATATTTATACTTAGTGATAATTAAGCACACACATAACTCAAAAATAGCCTCAGCTGTTACAATAAATAGATTACATATTTTCAAGAGAGTCACAAAAGAGAAAGGTATCTAAAGAGAATTGGTGTTTCCTGGGATAATTTTCCACAGAGATCAAAACACTTAGATTTTACTTAATACCCAATATATACATGACATTTCAAAGTACTTCTGTTCCCCCAAAAGAGGCCCCTCCTCCCTTTCCAGGGATGTGTTGGTAATTACTAATACAACTTGATAATTTTTCTCAATTCAGTAACAACTTCTAAAAATATCTACACCAATAAAGACATAATGCCTCCAGTATCTTACGGGTATGTCAGTCATTCATCTGCATAGACATCTTTGAATTGTCTCAAGTGTATTGTATCAGTTGGCTTGAATCTAAACTGATGAAAGCCTAGTGAGAAACACAGTTTAATGATCTCAAAGCAAAGTTTGAAGAAAAAAAGTCTTAAGGACATGAAATGAAAACAAAGAGAATACTGAGAAAGAGACAAATAATGCCTTGCATAGTCTAAGGGTTCAATACGGACAGGCCCGAGTATGAAGGAGCATGAAACCAAGTGTGAGAAGAGTGTCTTTCTTCAGCCTTGGCACCTAACTTAACTGGGGCAAGTGGGTGAACTTTCGATTTTATAAAACTACTGAAACTCGTAGTTTTATTTATACAGAGTAAGTTGGTGAGACTAGATATCCTAGATTTTTCAAGATGTCCCTGAGTTCCAATAGTTTCAATTCCACATGTGAATCCTCCACTGATAGGTGTGTATCCCATTCTTACGTCGACCCTAGGGAAGATCTCAATAAATGGGTTGCACAGAATTCCTGGTGGCCCTGTCCTGGCTTTGGCACGTAATTACCTGAACATACAATATTTACTGAGAGCCATTGAGGGAGCTATTCTGGACTTCTTAGAAGTTCAAGTCTGAGCAGGCTCTTCTTGGTTGACTAGCTGAAGTATGTCAAGGGTTGTTTGAGTAACTGATTTTTTTTGCTTGCTCTAGGTCCACACTTGCGTTGCATCTCACCATGGAGCAGATGGCCTGCTGAAAGTTGTCACTGACCACCACGTACAGTAGTAGGTTACCAAAGGTGTTCAGGGCAGCCAAGGGTCTAGAAACGATGTAAGCTTCATGGATCTGATTCTCAACAGAGCAGCTGATTGAAAGCAGGCGAGATTCGATCCGGATGACCCTCAAGATGTGGAAGGGTAAAAAACATATATAAAACACGAGGAGTAGCAGGATGGTTAGCCTTCTAGCTTTCTGCTTCAGGCAGCTGTGATTGTGAGGTCCTTGGGTTAGGGTGTAGATGATCGTCGTATAGCAAAGTGTCACTATCACCAGGGGAAGGCAGAAAGTAGTGGCCGTCAAAATTAGATTGTACCATTTGATGGTGGCGAGGTCATCCGAACTGGTGAGGTCAAGGCAGGTAGACCTGTTGGTCCCGGTGGTTGAGGTGATCAGGAAGGTCATAGGAACAACGGCCACCAGTGAAACGATCCACACCACAGCGCAGGCCACCACAGCCCATCGAGTTTTGTGAATGGAAAAGCAGCTCAGGGGGTGAATGATCACAAAGTACCGGAAGATGCTAAAGCAGGTGAGGAAGAGGATGCTGCTGTACAGGTTGAAATGGAATCCGAAGCGGATAAACTTGCACATGAAAGCCCCAAAGATCCAGTTTTCGTCGCTGGCGTAGTAGTGAATCAGGAAAGGGAAGCTGGTCAGATAGAGCAGGTCTGTGCAAGCCAGGTTCAGCATGATGACGGTGCTGCCTTTCCAGGGCCGCATTTTGAAAATATAAGTAGAAATTGCTACTGCATTCCCTGGAAAGCCCACCAGGAAGATGATGCTATAAATAACAGGGAGGTAGTGCCTCTTGAGTGGGATTTTTTCATCAGTGCAATTTCCGAACGGCGCTGCATAATCGGGGAAGTCAGAGGCATTTGCAAAACTGTCTGGTGGCTCATTCATGGCTGTCTTTCATCTTGCAGGAAAACAAGAGTTCGGCTTGGCAGTTCAAATCAGCTTCGAAATAACTCGCTGATAAAGGAAAATAGAAAATATTAATGATGGGGTAATGAAAACAATGATCTTCTTTTAAATGAAAATTGCTCTAAGATCCTAAATTTGCCACTTCTTTCTCTTTAATCTCAAAGAGACCCTGTGGAGAAGAGATTGAATTTCTAGGAAAACTGTTGTGAGGCAAGACATCTAATAATAATATAAAAGTTAAATTACCACCAGAATGAAAATGAAGGATTGGAAAAAACAACTGCGCTTAGCTGTGGAAAACAATTTGGCAAGGTTGCTGTTTGGGGACACCGTAGGGTGTCACCATTAGAGACTTCACCAAAGACCCGCCATTACTCAAGCACGAGGCACTTCACCATCGTGTTACCTCTAAACTTCACAAGATACTGAGAAGTGTTTCTTATTTTCTCTATTTTACAGAAGAAACAAACACTGAGGGAGGTTTCGCAACCTGTCCCTGGTAAGGCATCTAGGGGCAAAGCCAGGGTTCAACCTGTGTTAGTCTGATTTAGAAGCCATCCTCTATTCTGCCTTACCTCACTGTGCTGTCTCTCCATCTGGATTCCCCCAAATACCTCATGGAATGTGAAATGGGAAGGCATGAAAAGACAGAATACCGGCCATTTTTTAAATGTAGATTTCATGCCTTGCACCATCACGTGTATGGTAGATTTCATTTTCAAATGTCAGCTCTTCCAACCTATTTTACTAGCTAACATAATTTGTTCATGGGAGGGCATGTGTGTCTGCCAGGGGAAGAAGAGCAGCAGATTCATGCAGCGTTAAGAGCTTTGGGTTCTGTCGCCAGCCTGCCTGACCTTGATTCTCAGTTTAGCCGCTGAGAACTTGAATGTCCCTAAGCACCTTGCTGAAGCCCTCCAGGGCTAGGAGCAGTGGGATTTTCACTTCCTTCTTCTTACTTATCAGTGTTTTCTAAAATTTTGTCAGTGAATTTCTGCAATGAGAAAAGCATGAAGATTATTTAAAAGAATTACTTACAATTAGCTTTTTATTCAGATGTAAATAGGTGCTGGTAAAATGCATCCACTTACACATTTATGGAGTGCCCACTGTGTATTAATTAGGCACTCCGCCAGCTCTTAGAGATACAAAATGAATAACACACACAGATGTACAAGCCACTATCACAGTCTACTGGGGGAGATGGACATGGACATAATTTTAACGAAATATAACCCTACCGCATGGAGCTCTCAATATATTTTTTAAAAAAGCAAGAAAAACACTTGGAACACTACTGGGCATATGATAAGTGCTCAATAAATGTCGGGTAGTTGTTAATCACTAAGTCCTTTGATAGATGAACGGCACAAAGCTACCGAGATCACAAAGAAGGATGGGAATACCTACCTGGAGAACGGGGGAGGACACTAAAGGAAGGTCATTAGGAAGGAACATTTAAGCTGAAGGTAACAATAGGAAGGGAAAGGCATTCCAGGCAAAGGGAATAGCATGTGCAAAGCCACTGACCTAGAAGGCTCAGGGGAGCTCTAAGTAGCTCAGTGTGGCTGCTACATTAGAGAGCAGTGGGAGATGCAGCTGGAAAGAAAAAGTAGCTGATAATGAAAATAATAGCACCTCCTTTGGACAAAGCTCTACTACTCTAAGTGTCTTACGTGTATAAATTCATTCAATCCTCACAGCAACCTGGCGAAGTAGTTCTGTGATCATGCCCATTTTACAGAGGAAACTGAGGCACGAAGAAGCAGTGATTTGCTCAAGGTCACCCTGCTAGTCAGGAGTGAACCAAGATACAGACTAGGGCAGTCTGTGTGCAGAACAAGGCTGCCCCTCACAATACATAGGCAAGAATTGAACTAAGTGCCCTAAAATAACAAGGCTGAATTAGGCTTTATCCCAGAAGGGCTAAGTAAATCAAACATCATGAATTGTGTGATGCAGGGCTAAATTGTCAATGATAATGGTACTCAGCTCTTTGGGTTGAGAGAGGTTAAATAAGTTGATATGTTAACGTACATCAAGTGTTTTGAAGGATGCCTGGCACATACTAACTGCTATATCATTGCCGGCCATCATTATTACTATTACCTGGTACCAAAATCTACACTTTCATGCTTTCCCTCAATGTAGCAAAGAGGTATATTTCAGACTGGCCCAACTTAACTAATCTGAAACTGATAAAATCTTCCCCTGTTCATTGGCCTTGAATATACTCCTCCAGCTCACACTTCGGGGGCAGATCAGGACGCCTTTAAACATTTATGACTTTTATTCCATATGAATTGGGGAAAGACTAGCCTAGGGATGGGGAGCATGCCACTGGGCAGCCATTAGGATCGTCCGGGGGAGAGGCCAGTACTCACTGGGATGGGTATTACAGACGGAAAGCAAATGTTTCCCTCCTTGTCAAGTTAATTTACTCTCACTGGACACAATATTCGTCGAACTATTACCTACACAGTACGGCAGGTGATAGGAGTCAGGTCCTGCTGACCAGCAAGGGTGCTCTGAGCCCAGGAAACTGCAGCGGAGAGCTTTTTCCTCGGCCAGATTCTTTAAATGGACTCATGGGCAGGTATTTAAACCCGAAAGCAAGGGGTCATGGTCAGAGAGTCCCTGAGGCAGCACTTCCAGAAGTCACTTCTTAATAAGTCCTGATTCAAGGCCACACTGTTTGTCTGTCAACTCCCTGAAAGCAGAAACATAGAATCACCTTGTATCCAAGGGCCGACTAGGAGAAAGTGCTCAGTATATATTTGCTTAAAAAAAAAAAAAGAACAATGAGCAACATCAGCAGAATTTTATCTTAGGCTGAAGGGTTAATGAAGTGGCAAATATTATTTTTTTAAAAGTTTGCTTCTTTAACCACTTTTAAAGCAAGAAGCACAATTATAATTTCTGTTTTTGCCAAATAACCCCCTGGCCCTGGTATGGGGCCATTTTAAATAATGATCATATCAGGAAAAGACAGGTTGTAGGTAGAAACAACCACCTTACTGTTTTGAAAAATAACAGTTCAACTGGGGATTTAGTGAAGACTGACTGACCCGTTGTAAGGGAGGAGGGGTTAGCTAAGAAATTTAACCCCTCTTCCATAAGCTTCAGCAAAAGAATGGTTGAGTTTACAAAATATGGGTCAAGTTTAGAGCAATGGACAGAACTGGGCAGGGATGTGAGTGAAGTAGAATAGGCAGGTTCCAGAGTCCTGTGAAATTCACTACCACCACCCAGATGTCCACAAAGGACTCATTTACATTCAAAGGACAGTAAAGAAAAATGTGATGTGTCCCCTGTTTTTTGCTACAACAGTGGATCTCAATCATAGGTAGGTTATAGACCACCTAGAACTAACCGACTCTTCATAAACTGGCAATAATGATCTATTAAGTTTCAACGTAACCAGATACATACATTTGGACTAAACTAGATAACACACAAATAAAAGCAAGCGCCAATGATTTGGGATATTTTTATAAAGAAAAAACCACATCATTTTGGCTCTATTTTTTTCTCTGAAATTGGTAAGAGAGTGTGATTATTTGAGGCTAGTTGCAGGACATCAGTGTTTTGGAAACACACAGCTTGGGGACCGCTATCCTAAATGCCAACTTGCCCATGAACCTCACAGACTGGGATAGCAAGCTTCTGCAGATAGGGAAGATAGGAACAGAAATAGCATCTATTCAAGTAGCAGCATATACCACTGTATGTCCATGGCACACTCTTGCCCATTTGGTGGGAACAAGTGGGATTAATGATGAAATGTGATTTTTCTAAGGTATCTATTAATTTTGTAGTAAGCTCCAAACCCAACTTCCTGGACCCCACCCTGTCAGAGTTCTCTTCCCTCCAGACTCACACCCTAGGTTTTTCTGGTGCTATTCCAAAGCTGAGTTAACATTCATTCTTTCCTCTTCTCAAGCTGCCAGTGGACCAGGGACATAGAAACTTGTAACCCTGAACCTCTCACATTCCTTCAGAGTCCTCGGAAACTGCAGCTGGGGCTGCTTTTGGTTATCAAGAAGAACCGTAGATAGACATTTCATTCACAAAGATCCATCTTCGTTTCCTCCTCTACATATCTGTAAACTGATTTGATTTCATACTAGTGAAAAACAGACCAATTCTTAATCCAGGCAAATTTGAGAGGCGCATGAATGTTGTCCTCCCAGAATTTGAAGGAATCCCTCTCTCTAACCCTTCCCTCAATCCCAGTTTTCAAATAAGAATCTGCCACTCAGTCACCCTAAAGACTGTTAGTACTTGCCATGTTGATGGGGCCCAAAGCTATGATTTTAGCTATTTGATCTTTAAATAAAGTCTATGGAAGCCCTCCTGGGAAAAATACATATACGGGCACACAGAAATTTTACATACCATTTGGAGATTTAGAGACAGTACTAAACTTGTTCATTAAATCCATGGTGACAAAACAAGACAAAAAAAAAGACAGAAAGAAATGCATGGGGGGCAGGGGGTGTTCCTTTACTTGTTGGGAAGACTGTGGGGAAGTGTCTTTGAACCTTTGCTAACACCAGGAAGATGCAGTAAGAGCTAAGAATGTATCCAGAAGTCAGAATCAATCAGTGTCAGAGATGAATGCTCTCTGTCCCCAAAGTACCCCCACCCCCCTAAGACACCCATGCTTGGTCCTGAAAAAGGCACAAGATGGGACTGACAGTCCGGAACTTTTTCAGGCCTCCCTGAGATAAACCTCTGGCCATCTTAGGCCTTCCTTTTCCCTGCGGGGATGCGGGGTACTCCTGCTGCCTCCGAGAGAAGTCAGGGGCCCCTGCTCTGCCCGCGCCCCTGTCCTGCCTCAGAGACGTGCCCGGGGGCTCTGTTCCCCAGGCTCAGGGCGCCCCGTGTCCCTCCCGGATCAGCGCCGGACCCCCGCACCCGGCCCCCGCCGGCCCTCTGGCCGCTCCCGGATCCGATCTCCGCTCACCTGGCGCCCGGTGCGCGGCCCCCGTGTGCCCCGCGTGGCCGTCGGAGCGCGGCTGAGCGCTGGCGGCGGGACCGTCGGAGCCCAGGTCCCGCGCACCGCCCCTGCCCCTCCCACCCCTCTGAGCCCGGCGGCAGGTGCATGCTCCTGGTCCCGCCCCAGCAGACAGCATCCTCCCTCGTCCGCTTTGGAGGCCGACCAGGGGCAGCAACTTCCACTCCCGGGAGCTCTGGACATCCTCCATGCCGGCTGGTCGCGAGCCTGCACAAAGGGAGTATTTGCAGAGGTGGGCTCTTGCCCCAGGAGGGTTGGGGTCCTCTTGCCGGGCTCCAGAACTATCGGCACCATCGCCTGCTTGCCCACAGTTCAGGGCCTTTTATCTAGCTTGGAATGGAAGCAACTTCAATCTGACCCTCTAAATTAAAGACTTCCACTGAAGTGTCTTTTTCACTGTATCCAATTACAGGCCTGTCCTCCACCACTCTGCAAAGTCGTTTAAAAATAGTTTGTAACTGTGTAAGAAGAGCATTTGTCTGGATCTCCAGATCTAGGTCGAAGCCCTCTTGCCATAGGACTTGGGAACAGCCTCTTCCCTTCTCTGAAACTCAGCCACATCATCCAAGATAACAGGGCTCTGAGTCACTGGACTCTACGGTCCCTTCCAGCATTAAAGAAGAGTTTTGTGTATTGCCGAAAAGGAGATGAGTGGACAAAGTGCCTTTCACGCTCTGCTGTGAATGAGCATAGAACGCCGGTCTGCATTTCCATGTTGGTGGGCAGTATCACGACCAGTCCATCCTGTGGGCATGCAAGCCTGCTTGAGCAAGAATGGCAAACCAGGATTCCAGAGCCCAAGTGAGAAGACTCTCCCCTAGCTGATGGTTGGGATAGTAGGTTTTTAAATTTTATGCTTATCATTATTATTATTTGGGTCCCAGCCTTTCCAGGGAAATACCTTGCATTAGGAGAAAAATTATTCTCCAGTTTTACTGTTTTTAATCACTTCCTCAATCCCTCATTTGGAACTCTTTGACCCTATTTTGTGCCAATCCACCCACACATTCATTCATCAGACGCTTGCTGCTTGGTTATTCTATATAATCAAGGCACTGAGGAGATAAGGAGGAATAAGACATGATCTCTAACTTCTAGGAACACATGTCCTAGAAAAAAATAAACGATTAATGTTGACACTGGTAAATTAGGGTGCTAGAACATGCATAATCCAGGCATAAGAGAAGGAGAGATCAGAAAAAGCTTCCTGGAGTAAAAAGACATTTGAACATTTTTCCATGATGAGCAGGATTTTCAGGTAAAGAGGAAAATGGCTGAAAGAAATTATTTAAGAACAAGTGTTAAGTCCTAAAATCTTAAATGCGCAAGGAACATTTTAAAATATCCAGTTCTGGGAATATAAAATGGTGCAGCCATTATAAAATACAGAATAATGGTTCCTCAAAAAATTAAAAATAGAATTGCCATGTGATCCAGTAATTCTACTTTTGCATAAATACCCCAAAGAATTGAAAGTAGAGATTCAAAGAGATATTTCTACACCTATGTTCATAGCAACATTATTCACAATAACCAAAATGTGGAAGCAACCCAAATGTGGTTTGTACAGATAATGGAATGTAATTCAGCTTTAGAAAGGAAGGAGCTTCTGACACAGGCTACGACATACATGGATGAACCTTAAGGACATGATGGTAAGTGAAAAAAAGCCAGTCACAAAAGGATAAATACTGTGTGGTTCTGCTTGTATGGAATCCTTAGACTAGTCAAATTCATGGAGACAGAAAATAGCTATCACTTTATCAGAAAACAATGTCTTATAACCTAATACTCTAAATCTTTTTTTTTAATTTTTTAAAAAAGATTTTATTTATTTATTTGACCCAGAGAGAGCTAGAGAGAGAAAGAGACAGAGAGCAAGTACAAGCAGGGGGAACAGCAGGCAGGGGAGAAGCAGGTTCCCCGCTGAGCAAGGAGCAAGGAGCGACATGGGGCTCAATCCCAGGACCCTGGGATCATGACCTGAGCCGAAGGCAGACGCTTAACCGACTGAGCCACCCAGGCGCCCCATAACCTGACACTCTAAATTGGTCCATCAACAAGATGATTATTATGAGCTGTCTTTTCTTTTAATGTTTACCTGTAAATATAACTTCTTACTACAATTCAAAATTATCACCTATAAGGTAGACATTTGCAGGAAAAAAAATACTAACCAATATAGATCTTAATCATTCTCCGAATAAAAAGAATGACAATTTACATATCTTTAAAACAACTTGCATTAGAAAATGATGTCACTAATTTAGACCATGTTTAAGCTTCAAATTTAGGTCTTTTGGTAACCCAAGTCAAAGACATAGAGGGTGAAATTCAACTTCCATTTAAAATTGGTCTCTTGCCCAGATTCAGAAATGCACTTTCTTCTTTTAAATAAGCACTTGATAGAACAGGATTCCAGCACTTATGTTCACGGCTCTGTGAGCAACTCAGGTGCCACCAGCAATGTGCTGCAATCGATCCTTCGAAGCAGAGGATGGGACTTATCTTCATGAAGATCTGGATACTCAGAATGTCTCCAGTTAAGAAGCACTGACATCTTGGGGCGCCTGGGTGGCAGTTAAGCAGCTGCCTTTGGCTCAGGTCATAATCCCGGGGTCCTGGGATCAAGCACCACGTCCGGCTCTCTGCTCAGCGGGGAGCCTCCTTCTCCTTCTCCTTCTGCCTTCTGGTGCTCTTTCTCTCTCTCTCTCTCTTTGTCAAATAAATAAAATAAATAAAATCTTAAAAAAAAAAAAGAACAAGCACTGATATCTTAAAGCCCCATCCATGCTCCAAAAAGCTCCGAGAAACTCTATAGAGAAGGCAGATTCAAGTAGCATTCTCTGAAGAGCCATTAATTACTGAGTTGAGGGCTGGCAGGGGGAAGGAGTAACACATGAGTTCTCGTCTTAGCTCTTACTCAGTTGAGTGAGAAAGGGACAAATCGTTGGTGACAATAGAGACCATCCCGTTTCTTTCTCCCCTGGTTACCCTGATTCAATCATCAATGATCATGTTTCCAGATAGTAGTATCATTCCTGACCATTCGTATTAACCATGTGTTTTCTTTTCTATATTCTGATGCTTTGACATTTGGGGCTTTGCTGACCTGGGGGACCGTCTCCCAGGGTTAGCCAATTTCTAGAGAGAGTAAACTCACCAGAGAGTGTACTTTCAAATGCACACCAGTCAGTCCAGAGCTCATAACCCCTACCACCTCCTTTTTCAGGCTCTCACACTCTGGGCCACTATCCCTCTGCTCCAATCATTCCCAAGACAGGTACCAGACAAAGAGGGACAGCCCCTATGCTCCAGAGCCTGCTGAAATTATTCCAACTAGCCAGTCCTAAGTCTGCTTCCTCTGCCTTGCCTGTTCGTTCCCATGAGAAACTACAATAAAGTTCCCTCTCTCCTTCTGTCTCTTGGCCAACCCCAGTGCTTCCTGTGTGTCCTAACCCCTGGTGTGGCCTGCTCCCTCCTCTTGGGATCTGTGAGCATAACAAACTATCTTCTCAGTCATCTCCTAATCTGTTGACCTCGCCATACCTGAATAATAACAAACCTTTATAGCCTTGTCAGACTTTTTTGTAACTTCAGCCACAATATATCTCTTGGTATGATAGCAGTATTCTCATGAGATTAATTGTCTTGATTTGAAAAAAAAATGGTTAACTTCTTTTCTAATGCCTTTAAAATGGATTGCTCAGTGAAAATGCACTGTTTAAAAAAAGCAAGGTTTTGATCCATGCTCTCCTAGGCAACAAATTCAATTATTGAGATGCCTTCCAGATTCCTGCAATATTTCTCCGATGAAGAAGACATTATGGTGTAGCGGACAGAAGCCCAGAAGTTTGAAGCCTGAATTTTAGTGTTTAGAAAGCAACTCAGTTAGCCGGGAAAAGAAATTCCCTTCGTAGGCTTCCATCTAGGAAAAACAGAGGTTTGACCAGACACTTTCTATGGCCAGTTCCAGATTAAAGGGATTTTAGTTGTGAAAACCTAGGAAAAGCTCAAAGCTTTGTTTCTTAGAAAAGTAGGTATGCTATTGCTATGCCAACATGAGTTATCTGCTATGCTTCTATGTGAACATCGTTTGATGATTTTTACATGTTTTCAAATGATGTGTTGTTGTGAACACTTCTTTGAAAAAGAGGCTTTTCTGGGAAATATGTGACTGTTGGGAAAGAGATTGATTAGATGAACTATCTTTAGATCCAATTCCAGTAAAATCTGGAAGATGAGTAGATACATAACAGAGTGTTCTAGGTGGATAAAGAGTCAGGCAGTTAGTACAGCTAGACTGTTGAGCCAGAGAGAAGGATGGGATTGCCACTCTGCTCAGGAGGAGTTTTAATGTGAAGTATGGTGACCAGTGGAAGCAGGGAGAAATGGATATTAGAGACAAAGAAAAGGTGGTATAGAAAAGTCAGAGAAGAAGAAAAGGCATCATCAAGAATTGAACTCTTTGCCTCTCCTGGTCCCCGTGTCCCATCTTTCTGACCATACTAACTACTCTATGACTCAGAAAGACGTTACAAGACTTAGAGATATGACAAGGCCTAATAAAACACTAACTACTTCATGAGTGTCTTTGCCCAGAAATACTTTTTTTTTTTTTCTGGGTACTTGCTGTACTTGTAGTCTGTACCATATTATCCAGCATTTATTCATTTTTAAATTCATTTTTAAATAGTTTACTAAGTTTAATAAACTGTAATTGTTTTATTAATTTGAGTCTTGCCTAAGTCAACAAGATTGTCTCCATGTTGTTGGAGGGGACTTTACAGTCTCCTCCTTGGATCTTAAACAGCATGTTACATAGATACATAGCAAGCAATAACAATTGCCTGTTGTTTTGGTTATTACTATAACCACGAATCTGACTCCTCATTTGACCTTAATTAATACTAAGTTCTTTAGGTTTCTAGTTACAAGTTGAGATCAATCAGTTTCCCACCAGTGTCTGGCCAATCAGTTGAACATATGAAAACAACAGAGGGAGAGAGTGGCCAAGAATTGAACAGAATGCAAACTAAGCTGAAAGATTGAATGGGGTAATGAGGACCTCACCGGGGACTGGAGAACCACTGTAGTCACATGCTAGGGGCTGCCCCTAGTTTGTGCAATGCGCAGAAGAGTAGAACAGGAGGAGAGAAATTAAGGTGGAGTTTGAAGACTGACATGTTTAAAGGAGAAGTCTTTATTTATTCTTTCTTTAGGCTAAAGGTAACCTAAGCATTAGTGTAGACTGAGGAAAATTTAAAAAGCCAAAGGAGAAGAAAAGATTGGAGAGAGATAATTAATGGATAGGAGATATAATCACGATGGGGAGGTACTTCTCAGCAAATAATAAATGTGTTTGAATCCTGGCTCCTACCCTTACAAGCTGCATAACTTCTCTCTTTAAACCTCATTTTGTTCATTTTGTCAAACTGGAATAACATGATTGTTGTAAGACCTAAATGAGATAATAGATAGAAGTCATTAGCACAGTGTAAGCTTTCATAAAATAGTAGCTATTATTAAGTCAGGAGCCCAAATGGAAAGGAGAAAGGCCATCAATTCCTCTGAGATGGAAAAGGGGGATAGGGGAAGATCTGCATGACCTTGAGGTGGAATTCCATCATTTCTGAGTCCAGAGGTTCTCAACTATGGCAGAATATCAGAATCGACGGGGGAGCTTTCAGAAATACTAGAATGCCAGCATTCAGAAATGCTTTCCTCCTACCCCAGACCAATTAAATCAGACACTCTGAAGGTGGGCATGACTATTGGTATTTTTTTAAAAGCTCTCCAGGTTCACCATACAAAATTGAAAATGATTAGGAGATTAGGATAAATTTCGTTTCTCAAGTTTGACTAAACATTTTTGAAGTAAATACTTCAAAAATTTTAAAGAATGTTGATGGCAGCCATGGAAGAATCTCAGAAACATTGCGTTGAGGGGCGCCTGGGTGGCTCCGTCAGTTAGGTGTCTGCCTTTGGCTCAGGTCATGGTCTAGGGGGTCCTGGGATCGAGCCCTGTGTGGGGTTCTCTGCTCAGCGGGGAGTCTGCTTCTCCCTCTCTCTCTCTGCTCCTCCTCCATCCTCCCCCCACTCGTGTTCTCTCTCTCTCTCTAATAAATAAATAAATCTTTAAAAACAAAAAACAACAAAAAAAGTTATATCGAGCAAAAGAAGCCAGAAACAAAGAGACTCACTTTATATGATACCATCATGATTCCACTGAGATCAAGTAAAAAAAAAAAAAAAAGCTATGAGGATAAGAGTTAGAATAGTGTTTGCTTCTGGGAGGGGAGAAGTGTTGGCCAGAATGGACAATTGAAGACCTTCTAGGTTGATGTAAATGTCCTGTATCTTGACTCGGGTGTTGGTTACTGACCTAAATACATTTGCTCAAACTCATTGAACTGTATACTTAAAATCTGTGAATTTTACTGCGTGTATTTATACCTATATATCTAACTACACAGGCACTGCGGAGCCATTAAGAGTAGTTAAGTAGGGAAGCGTAAAGCATAATAAAAGTTATTTTAAATGTGTTTAGCACTTTATTATCCACTAGTTTTTCTGTTGAGCAGGCATTTAGTTCAAATCTCTTATCAGCAAGTTTCTGCTACGTAAAGGGGATGTCCCAGGAAACTGTTGGGAGAAAGGAACCAACTTACTGTTTTCAGTTTAGAGATTTAATCTTTCATATTCTTATATTATTTAGATATCATTATATATAGTATATATTATATGTTGGTTATTTGTTCAGCTTTTCATCTTCTGGCGTTTCCATCTGTGGTTAAGATTTTAGTTCCTCGTTTTGTTCCTTGGACCTTTGAAAGGATGGAAAGAACGTTGGGGCAGAATCATGTGGTTCCTTAAGCTATCTTCTTGTTTTATGAAAGATAAGTAGGTTCAGGGGCCAGCGCCAAGTCTCTCGCCAGGACGAGGAAACTTAAGGATACCAGCATAGCGCGCAAGCACAAACACGATCTTTGTCTACATCTAAGAAGGAAGGCCCCCCACCCCGGCCACCTGTGCACACACACCCAGAGACTCAGCATATAGAACTCCCCTCACACTCTGTCCCCCCGCGAGGCCCCCACAACGCAACGTGTGGCTTTTGTGAGTCCCAGTGTCGCTACTAACAACCAGCGCAGGACGGTCAGTGTGAAGCGAGTAGAAGAAATTGGTCCCAACACTGCTTTACCTTCTGTAGTCCCCACCTCTTCCCATTTGCCCTGTGTATGGGACATTAATCACACTTACACCCTAAAGGAAGTTTAGAGATTCAAATTCTTCAGCGCTGAAGCACCGTTTGTTTGCGTGTTCTGTAGCAGCCAATAGTGATTGCATTAACTTCACCCCACACTAAAAAAAATAACTCGTTACCAGAGATTCCATTCCCTTCCTACCTCCGTTCATATTTCTCCTGTCTCACTAGACTCTTTAGGGAACATTAGGCCACCATGAGCTGTTAAAATTCATCTCCTGCCGGGCTAGTGTCATGTCACTTCTCCCTTCCAGCAAGCACGCTGAGCAACGTCGTCTTATTTTCTTTGTCAGGCTTCTGCGTTTGAATTAAAATGCACACATAACAGGCTTCCATCATTTCTTTATTACAGCATTTTCAATTTCTTCCTTTTGACCTTTTGATATTGCTTTCATGATTATTTTTTTCTAGGGCCCTGTTGACACAACAGACCGCTGGACTAACCTATTAACCTTTTGAAAAATCAAAGTTGAAATCTGATTTGAGTGAGAAACCCAAAATAGTTTCCAACTAGCCTGGGCTTTACCAACAATAAGCCAGACACGTTCATCTCTGTGGTGGACCGGCTCTGCATGCGGAGAAGCTGCCCAGCAAGAGGAGTTTAAAATGAAATGGGACGTAAAGATAGCATGGGGTTTAATCTTAGAGTGGCTCATCTTAGTCCTCACTTTTAGAAAAAAAGAAAAACACATGTGATTTAACCAAGAAGTGGTTTCTTCCTTTCTCCGACTTTGCATAGACAGTCCTCTGGAGTTTCTGCCTCGTCCACGATGACCACGATGCCCAGGTGAAATCAGTAAGCTCTTTCTGTTTCCTCCCTTCCAAATTATAGCAGACTGATATTTCATGAAATTGGGGGGAAAACTTTTTAAATCCCCTTTCACTGTAAATCCTGCTTTAATCCCAATTGTGAGTTTAACTGTATCCGGACTTTTTTGACATTCTCGCAGCTGCCCAGTGATAATCGATGAGACAGGCATGCTCTGTTTGGTTAAAAGTCTCCACTTTGAGAGCAGATGCCTCACTCATCTCTATCCCATCTTCAAAAGTGGTCTGTGCCTGGCCTTTGCCGACCCCTCTCACCCCCCTGTCCACGTGAAACATACCGATCACTGGTCCTGTGTGGTTTTACATGACTTTTGAGTCTCCAGTGTGGACCTTTCTGTTTTTCTATATTTTTAACTATTTTAAGCAAAGGGATCACCAGAATCTTAAAGTGATATTCTATGAATAGATACACCCATATTTGGTGATTTTATCGCATATTTATTTGAAAAGGAAATATTGCCACTCCGTTCACTCATAATTGCTTTCAAACCTGCTTTGCTTTATTTAGGGTCTGCTCATTCTGCAGTGACGCCATCTGGGCGGAGAAGGGGCGGGGAAGGGGCGGGGCGGGGCTAGGAGCCCGCGAAGCTCCAGGCCGGGGCAGGAAGCCTCCCCTGCTGAGAAGCAAACTTGCAGAGCAATTATGACCAAAGAGCAACTCCAGGGAAGCCTTCTTATCGGTGCACCTTGTGGCTTCAGCTACTTGCACTTTGAAGGCTGAGTTCTTGAGCGCTGCTGCTTCCAGACATTGTCACCTGAAGGGGACATTGACAGCAGGCTCTTTTTTTTGCACGACAGACCTGTGCACTTATGAGGCCTTGAGCAGGGTCAGCTATATCATTTGCAGGGTCCGTTACAGAATGAAAATGTGGGGCTTCTTGTCTAAAAAGGAGAGTGCTCACTTAGGCAGCACATACACATACAGAGAAGATCAGCACGGCCCCTGTGCCACAAGATGACGCACAAATTTGTGAGGTGTTCTATAAAAAAATAAAAGGAGAAAAAAATGCCTTTAAAGCTATTAAAATATAAAGTTTTTCCTTTCTTCTGAGGTCTCCTTTTGATTTATCATTGTATTTGGGCTTTTTTATTTGCTATTTAATGTCATTCTAAATCAAGAAAAATCAACATTTTAAATGATTAGCATGAAATTTGCCATTCATCTTTATGTGGTGCAATACCAGTGTTAAATGCAAACAGAGGAGCATTCAACTCATATATAGCACCCTCGGAATGACACAAGCCATATTTCGAAGCTCATACGTGTACTGCACAAAACGAACTCAGCTTTTCATAGCACGCATTCCACCAACTCTATTTTCAGTTTACTGAAGAGTAAGGAAAGGCTGAAAGGAAAAGAAACCATCGCCCTATCTTTTCCTTTCTTTCTATGTCATCATTTTCAGTATCATTGGCCGATTCAAGAAAGTAACACAAGTAAAAAAAATGGTGTGATGGGGCTCCTTGCTCGTTAGTGTTCATTAGACAGCCATTGTCTTCCTCTGGGCCTGAAGCAAGTTCTTGTTTAAACAGAAAGCATGGCCTAGAGGGGTTGTCAATGACCCCTCTTACCCAGTCACAGACCCAACGTGCTACACTTGCTTGGAGTCACTGAACTGCCACGCCTCATGGGTCCACCGGAGTGCTTGGCTGTTTGTAAATGCCATTTGTAAATCAGGCCGCAAGGAACAGCATTCACTCTCATATGGCGTGGAACTTCTCTGTTCACACACATGCTCAATTGTCCCATCCTATTTCCCTTATAAAACACAAGCTCAAAGAGAGCATTCTTAAGAATTTCAAGACAGCAACCACAAGGGACCCTTTGGAGCATGGGCTCGGGGCTACCGCCTGGGCTGCACATCCCCGAAGTCAGCCCTGGCCTTGAATTAGGACATGACTTGTTTAACCGACTCGGGTTCAACCGTGGAAAAGTTATTAAAGTCAAGAATATTTTCAGAAGCCTCAATTAGGACGAGACATTTAAGTTGCTATTTCTTATGTGTGTAGACCACCAGAGATATCAAAATCTGGGTATCTTTGAATGAGTTCTACCACCTCTGGTTCCCCGTTCTATGCCACAAAATAATTTTATAAACTGTGAAGGAGATGGATTACCTCTGGCTTCTGGTGGAGCTTCAATCTCTGAATGGCTACAGACACATAAGCTCCTCTTCTTCTTGAGGCTCCAGGTTGCAGAGCCACCCCCTCTTATTCATTCTGGGTCATTCCTTCTCAGGGCCTTGACTGATGATGTCTTTTGGACATGGCATGTGTGATGTATTAAAGGCTTTGATTCTGGGTGGACTTTATCTGCAGCGGCTGACCCTCCATCCACGAAGGGACAATATGTAGACAATGAGGCCTTGAGAGACAAAAGAGGGACTGTGGAAAAAAGACCTTTGCCCAAAGGAGTCATATAATCATCCCGCAGCATATTGTACACACGCTCACACACACACACACACACACACACGTACGCAGAGGCAGGGCAGTGAGGGAACAGTAACACAGATTTCTTCTTCAGGGACTGACAGAGCGAGCTATCTCTTCGGAACGGACATTTTTAAAGTTGGCTCTATGCACAATTCAAGCTTTTGTCTTATGAAATTACTGACGACAGGGAGGAGACTCGGGCTTTGCAAATAATCTGTTTTCCTCAGACATATCAGGACAGTTGCCAACCACTCCTTACATCTTTCACTTCTCTCAGAGAGTGAACCTGTTGCATGTTAATAGAAATCACCAAGGGGATGCCTGCTCACGTTTTTCTAGTGAGCCGCCCCCGGGCTGCGTCCCCACAGTTTTCTCCTTGTGTCCTGTGGAGAGCTTCAGAAACACACCCTCACCCCTGTGGCATGGTCCTGCGAGCAAGGCATGAGAGCCCGCCTGCTGCATGCAGGGGCCTGGTGTGCCGGGCTGCACGGTCAGAACAGCGGCGACCGTCCTTCCTCTCCTCGTCCTTGGGCACTGACCTCAGCCCTGCGCGTCTGCAGGGCTCAACAAAGACCAGTTTGGACCTGCCTCTGCTCTTGCTCTCAGTCTCTCTCTGTGACCTAGCCTTCGGCCAGAGCAGAGTGCCAGAGGCTTTGTGCCTGAAGCCCAGTGGGTGGAGTGGCAGGGCTGAGTCTAGAACACTGTAGAAAGGCGGGATGTCCTCATGCCTCGCAAATCCTCCTTGAGGGGCCTCTCCAGGCACCCAGAACTCACCGTGACTGTGTTCCTATCAAGCAACCAAAGCAAGCACAGGGCAGCCACTGTCTTTGAAATAATAAAAGCCACAGTTCAGAGTTTGGCTTTGCCTATTTCTCACCGGATAACCGTAGACCAGTTATTTAATTCTGGAGGCTTTTGTTCTCCAGAGTCAATTAGAGATGAGAGTACCTCCTTGCCTAAAACACGGTTTAGAGATTGAACAAGGTTTAAAACTGCCCGTACGATAAGACACCGTAAGAAAGCTGTTAGAGTCTATTGCAACGGGGTGCCTGGGTGGCTCAGTCGTTAAGCGTCTGCCTTCAGCTCAGGTCATGATCCCAGCGTCCTGGGATCGAGCCCCGCATCGGGCTCCCTGCTCAGCGGGAAGCCTGCTTCTCCCTCTCCCACTCCCCCTGCTTGTGTTCCCTCTCTCTCTCTCTCTATGTCAAATAAATAAAATTTAAAAAAAATCTTTAAAGTCTACTGCAACATCAGGCATTACTACCAGGTACCTAATCCCGTGCCAGGCAGCGTGGAATCAAAGGTAACTACGCCTGCATGCTTATCTGAAATCAGCTCACAATGTGGCTGGGAGGCAAGGCTCTATGTGTGGTACAAATACACTCGTTTAGATCTCCACATATGTATTGCTGATAACAAAGAACACTCCGTCTAGGAAGTTGATTCTATGATTATTTCCATTGTACTTATGAGGTAGTGAGACGCAATGCTACCACATACCGTTTGAAGGTCACATGCATAGCTGCAGGAAAACGGCAAACCCAAAATATGAAACCTACGAAGTCTAAGGTCAGACTCCAAACTGCAGCTTGACACCATGCCATGTCCTTTTATTGGTATTAAATATTTAGTACAGGCAATAAATGAAGCGGACTTCGTTATGGAAGAGATCAATATGATAATCCTCTTAAAGACCCTATGTATCGTTCCCTCAGAGCCCTACTTTTAGCTTTGTGATGAGCTACACTAATAGCCTAACCATAAAAACTAAGCCTTCTTAATGTGCTCTCCTTCTGAAAGTTCTCAAAATCTGTCAGCTTAGTTAAAATGTGGAGCTTTTGATGAAGGCTTTTATGGGATGCTCAGACCTGAGCTTCTGATGCTGGTGGAGAGGGGGTCCTCAGGAAATGGCCAAGCATGTCCCATAGATACCAGAGCTCTGCTCACACATGCAGCTAATTCTGCTGATGAACACCATCTTTACTCGTATATTTTAATTATTTTATGTTTTTAAAGATTTTATCTATTTATTTGACAGAGAGAGACACAGCGAGAGAGGGAACACAAGCAGGGGGAGTGGGAGAGGGAGAAGCAGGCTTCCCGCTGAGCAGGGAGCCCGATGCGGGGCTTGATCCCAGGACCCTGGGATCATGACCTGAGCCGAAGGCAGACGCTTAATGACTGAGCCACCCAGGCACCCCTACTCGTATATGTTATTAGGACTGCTTCACTGTGCCCTCTTGCTTAAAAGTACTGAACTGTAGCCTCGTTCCTTTGAAACAATATTGGTCCCAGAATAGAATTGAATAGTATTTCTGGCTCTTGAGGAAGTCAAAAGTGTATGTCAGATTATAAAGAACAATTTGATCACACCAACGTAGCACAATCAAAAAAAAAAAAAAAAAAAAAGAGGTCTTAGTGAGAAGGCTGATCTGGAACAGAATACGACAAACTTAAGAGTTCCTTCTTCAAATATCTGGGAGAACTCACTGGTTCCTGAAACTCACTGGTTCACCTATGTCTTTTGATTCCTCCTTCCTAAACTAATAAAATCTTGATGTGACTATTCCTAACTCTAACTCTGCTAACGACTATCTTGTGTTCATTTTGGCTCTGTCTCCCCACACGGCCCCATGAAACATAGAAGCCATATTCTAAGGGCTTGGAAGAGCAATGCTAAAACTCCAGAGATCTCTTGCTATCAGAAAATGGGGTATTTTTCCCTGAATGGCTTTTTTTTTTTCATGAATTTTCTTCCTGAGTTTTCATTTAATGTTAAGTGTTGACGAGTGGTCTATTCAATCAGGCTCCCAGCACACTTTTTTGAACACTAATCCTGTGCAGCTGAACTTGGTGTTCGAGTGACCCCTTACTGATGGCCATTTACCAGTAGAGATTTTAGAGATCTCTTGGAGATCTGTGCCGTTGGCAGAGTGCTCCCTCGGAACCAGGCATCCCAGTGGGAGGACTCCCAATCAAACGATTTCAGAGCACTTTCTTTGGTGAGTTTCTAAAAGATGGAGAACAAGTGGACATTGAACAGTTAGCCAGGGATGTGGTCAGGGAACCCATGGTGGCCAGCAGAAGCCAGACACCCTGCAGCTGCAGCCACATGATGCGTGCTGAGTTTCAGATGTTTGCTCTCCATTAAGAACAAGCTTTGGACTAAGACAAGCCTTTTAAGGATCTCACGAGGAACCCGAGATCAGCCCCAGGATGACCTAAATGCCAGTGTTTTCTGGAAGTTCTAAACACAGTGAGATGCAGAAGGATCATCACACATTTGTCAGAATTGGCCTCCCCTATTAGGCTATAAGTCCGTGTCTTGTTGATTACTCTTTGCCCTGTGTCTAGTCCCAGCTCTGGCATATGGTAGCCATTCAGCAAGCTGGACTTATTTCAGGCGGTGTATGTCTTTAGGGACCAAGCTACAGGATCTGACCTGGCGAGGCATCCTCAGGACCCAGCCATTGCCCTGTAATATACACAGTATATTAGCAAACCCCAATGTTTCAAGCCACCCCTCTCCTTGGGGCCAACTCTTTTGAGTTCTGAGCATGAACATGCCTCAGGAAAACAGAGATGAATCTCTATTTCTGTAGCCTCCTTCAAGTTGAGCAAACTTGGTCCAGCTGTCTCTTAGAATGAGTCCCAATTTGTTACCATTTTAAAACGTAGGTCATTAACCTAAATGGAAAAGAGTGAAGCAGATGACCAGTGACCCTGAGTTTTGTGGGAAACATGCTGTGAGTCCAAGAGCAATAAAAATTCCCATCCCAGACAAGTCAGAGGCCGCAGAGGTACTTTCTCAAAGAACTGAAGCAGCCCCGTGATTTCGGTGTTGGCATTGTTGATGTTTCCTATAGAACATGCTTTTTATTTTAAATTGGCTGCTCTGTTTTTCACTTCAAGTTCAATTTGTTAGGAGGGAGGCTGAAAAGATTAAGGATTTAAGTTAATTTGGGTATTTTGGGGAGTTACTGCAAATGTAGCATCTTTTCACTGGATGGATTTGTGGGGGTGACACATGGGTCCTCCCCACCTCCAGATGCTGGGGCTTTAAATTGTCATGAGAGCTGACATTTTATCGTGCTGTTATGTCTCCAAAAGAAAGGTGGGTGTGCCATAAATTCCCTCAGAAAATCAGGCAACTTTTCCTTTGTTTCAACTCATGTGGAAAATATTAAACATATGAAGAGACATTGTAAGTGGTGGGGTTTTTCCGCAAGTAGGAAGCTAAGCCAACTATATGCATTTCACATACAACCTCCCAACAGCTCAATGAGGCCCCATTGTATTATTATCCATCTTACATGAGCAGAAATGAGCATCATAGAAGTTTTTCAGTTTGTCCAAGTTCTCCCAGGCTGTACCTGTTATTAGTTTAGTACCTCTGAGCTCCACACAGTGTTCTTTATTCTGCTTTGTGAAGTGGGGACTCCGAGAACCTCATTTCTCCTCACCTGCCCACAGGTGGTCCCAAAGGGAGGCTGTGGGCTGCAAGAGGAAGAAAAGACGTGAGCTAGTTTTCTAGGACTGCCATAAACTACCACAGATTGGGTGACTTACAACAGAAGCTTACCCACTCTTGGTTCTGGATCCTGAAAGTCTGAAACCAAAGTGTCGGCAGGACCATGCTCTCTCTGATGGTGGTAGAAGAGAATGTGTTCCAAGCCTTTGTCTTGGCATCTGGTGTTTCTGGCAGTCCTTGTAGTTGCATCACCCCAAGTCCACACATCACCACACACATGGCCATCTCTCCTCTGCGTGTCTGTCTTCACATGGTGCTCTCTCCGTGTGTCTGACTCTGTGTCTCTCCTTTTCCTAGAAGGACACCAGTCACATTGGATTAAGGACCCCACCATACTCCACTATGGCTTTATCTAATCCTACATCTTAATTACATCTGCAAAAACCTCTTTCCAAAGGAAGTCATATTCACAAGTACTATGGGTCAGGACTTCAGTATATCTTTGGGGGAATGAACTCTACTCACACAGGACTATTCTTTTTCTCTGTTTTGGTTCTCCCTGTGACAGCCACTCACAAGGCAGCTGTGGTCCCAGCAGAGTTCATCACACTGGCTAGGGCTCTTGGGCTTCAGAGGCAGGTCATCTCCAGCGACTTACCTCTCTGAGGAGCCTGTACCCCCACTGACCACTCCTTCAGCCCAGAAGTCTGAATGTCATCTCTGAAGGGCCCTCCTCAACATTTCCAAATCCCTTCCTTGTACTCTGTTCCCTCAGCTGTGATGTTTGTAACTGCCGTCCGCCATTGTTGCCCGTTAAACCTTGGAGTACTTTTTTTTTTTTAAAGATTTTATTTATTTGAGAGAGAGAGAATGAGCGGAGTGAGAGGCAGAGGCAGAGGGAGAAGCAGACTCCCCACTGAGCAGAGAGCCTGATGCCAGGCTCGATCCCAGGACCCTGAGATCATGACCTGAGCTGAAGGCAGAGGCTTAACCGACTGAGCCACCCAGGCGCCCTGTGACCTTTTTTACTCCTTCTTGTAGTTAATCACCTTTTATCCAGTCAACAATTCTTTCTATCAAATTCTCTCTGTTAAAATATTGATCTCCTGACTGGACCCTGCTACGTGGGCTGTGGACTGGGAGGGAACTCATACTTCAGGCAGCGTGGTGTTGGGTTTACACAGCTGAGCTGTGTCTTAGGAGAAAGCACTGGAACTTTGACCAGGCCTCAACTTTGCACTGTTCCTGTGAAATGACATGGATGAAAGTCCCCCATCCTTGCTAGTTTTGAAGCCAGAATACGTCAAATAAACTGAAGAATCTTCTGGTCTCTAAATGTCTCCAAGCAGTGAAGAGCACCACTGACATCCCACTTCTATGTACCCCCGGCAATCCACTGCCTGGTCATCACGAGGGCTGTTTGCAGGTACCCCATTTTCATCCTCTATGTGGGAACATGGTAGCATGGCTCCTGCCTACCTCTTTTGAAGCTAACTGTGGCCATGACTTCCTTGGACCAACGAAATGTGAAAGGAGTGGCCTGTGTCATTTTCAAGTAAAGCTTTAGGAGCCAATGCAGGAGGGCATCTTCCCCTGTCCTGTCAATCATGGAAGTGTGTGTCAAAACAGAACTTCCGTCAGGCCCTGTCCCTGGGTGACTACAATGAGCAGGGCACCCAGCTACCCCGAGCTGCACATGTAGCATGAGGGGGGAATGAATGTTTGGTGGACCATTTGTTCAGGCAGCATAAGGAGGCTGTCCTGATTAGTACACACAGACTCCTGTGTCCAGGGGCAATCTCTCAGCTCATACATTTTTAATAGTTTATTCATTTGCCTCCTGTGACATTGTGCTTCCCTGGTATTCCTCCACCCTCATTGGTTTCTCCTTTTTTGCAGCTTTGCTGGATCCTTCTGCCATTCTGTCCTGCAAATGCTGAAATGCACGAGGGCTCACTCCAGTCATCTCTTCTCTATCCACACTCTCTCCCTAGAAAAATCCCATTCAGTCCCACAGAATTAATTCACATCTGTCCAGAAATAGACCCTCGTTACCAAACGCCTATAACAAACTACCTATTAATTGTCTCCATCACAATGTCTCATGGACCACTCTACATTCCAGATACCCAACAGAAACTCTGATTCTGCAGCACACCAGCAAAATCTTCTCCATCTCATTCTCATACCATCCAATTGCTCAGACCTCAAACACCAAACTCATGATTCTACTCTTTCTACCGCCTCTCCCAGGTGCCCGCCCAACCCACCAGTAGTTGGCTCCAATTCCAAAATGCTTACCAAATCGGATCACTGATCACCACTCCACCCCCCTGCATCTGAGCACCCCCTCTGACATCTAGTAGGCTTCCACGACCTCTTAATCAATGTTTCTGTTTTCACTCCTAGTTCCCAACATCCACATTACAGACAGCAGTCATCATGTTCTTTTTAAAATATGAATTATGTGATATTGCTCTCCTCCTTCAGAAACCACCAATGGCTTTCTGCTACACCTAGAATAAAATCAACTTTCTGTAGGAAGAGTAAATTATGAACCCCACAGTTGCTCATTCAAAAAATGTAGCTGAAGCTGGAAGCCATGTGCCTCCCTTCAGAGTTTAATAAGAAATCTTGAAAGAATGGAAAGAAGACAAACTATTCAACCAGCATCACCTGTTGCTAGGTAAATAAGGAAAATGTAGCTAATATATATACATACTAGTTGCCCACAAATGTAAGTGACGTCTCTGCTTATTCTTTGGTCTTCCTGGGTGAGCGTCCATCTATTTGCTGAGGAGGTCAAAGAGCTCACCTGTTATCTTGAAAGCGTCCTTAACAGTGCCAGGACTCTGTTGACATGTGTCCTTGAGACTAAAAATGTCTACTATAGGAAATCACATTTGTAAGATCATTTTGTTGTTAAAAAAAAAGAAAGCTATGTTCGTTCACCTGAAGTTGTTAACTGATTTTGTCACAGGAGATGGATTTTGCCCACTAGTCTTGTGATAATTATTTTACTCTGACCTCTCTCCTCTATCTCTAGGGAGACCTCATGTAAAAGGACTATAGAAGATTCTTTTAAACCTAGGAAGAACTCTAAGAAGCATTTCTTCCTTGTAATAATTTGTAAGTAATAATAAATTCTCTTAAAATAAGCTGGCATCAAAACACATTATTTTGTGCCCCAATCTTGCTCAGTATCCCGTGCCTTGGCTCACAAGGCTGTGTGGGATTGGACCATCATCTACCTCATTCACTACCTCCATGCACTCTGGCCTTGTTGATGTTTCTAGACCACAGCAAGCTCATTTCAAATGTAGGCCCTTTAGGTTTGTTGATCGTTCTGTCTGGAATTCATTTTGCCTGATCTTCCCATGACTCTCAGTACTCGACAGGTGGTTTTGGTTCAAATGCCACCTCCTTCAAGAAGTCTTCCCATATCATTCTATCTAACTTTCCCCTTTCCCCCAGGCCCATCAAATCTCTCATTACCTTGCTTCTTTTCTTTATTTTATTTATTACATGAAACTGTGTTATTTGTTATTTATTTATTTGTCTTCTCCCATTAGCATCCAAATCCCATAAAAGCAAGGACCTCATCTGTCTTATTCATCAGTTTCTCCCTCGCATCATGAACTTAGTGTCATCTATAATGGATCATATAAAAGATTGTGGAATGAATGAGTAAAGGTTTATAACTTCAAAAGCATTTTAACAGATAGTAATAGCAGTCTTACATTACATATCTAGGTGAATTGGGGCCAAGGACAATTTTATAACAGGAAAATCGCCTGGTTCAGGCAATATTTTAGCATGCATCTTCTGCAGGCTACAGCTGTAAGTTGGTTTAGCTGATGTGCATGCTTTACAAAAAAAGACCACTTGAAAATCATCTGCATTGAATGAATTAGCAAGAACTCAACCCACACTTCCCAGGTTGGTAGGTGATCCTTGCTGCTGTACATTATGGATGTTAGACTGAGCTGGTGTAGGACATACTTGCAGTTTATTGAAATAATTAGGGTTCCTTAAAACCTTCCTGCTAAGAAACTTCTCAGGATGTCTGTCTGCAGATCAAGAACTGTACCTGAATAAAATCTGATAGATGCAGAAGGTTGTGGTCTCACCCACTGGCTTTAGTTGGGTTAGCAGCTCTGACTCAGGGTGTGGGCAAGGATTCACACCTTCCACTGAACCAGGGTTGAGTAAAGGACACATAAACCCAGGCTGGTGTTAGGCCCTTGGATATGGATGCATGAGTCAAACTCTAAGCAACTAGTTGTAGGGAACATTGGGATAATCCTTCCGTATGAGAATTCATGTTGCTTGTTCTTACTAGTAGGGATTCAAAGATGGCTGCATAGAAGAGTACAAAGAACACTTGATTTCTACTTTTGTAGAAGGCTGTGAAGATTATCTGTTCTTCAAAAAGCTGGTGGGAGGGCGCCTGGGTGGCTCAGTTGGTTAAGCGGCCGACTCTTGATTTCAGCTCAGGTCATGATCTCAGGGTCCTAGGATCGAGCCCCACATCGGGCGGGCTCCATGGAATCTGCTTGAGATTTTCTCTCTCCCTCTGCCCCTCCCTGTGCTTGCACTTTCTCTCTCTCTCAAATAAATAAATAAATAAATCTTTAAAAAAAATAAAAAATAAAAGCTTGGTGGGATGCACCTGTACAAAATTTTTGGCAGGTGTTTTTGGTTATTACGATGACAATATTTAAAATGGTCTTTCAGCCCATTTGTATTTTCTGTTTTGGTTTCTCCCTGTGTCATTAAAACATCATTTTTGCTAGAAATTTATCTTTTTCATTGAGGTTTTCAAGGTTATGGTAATTTAGTTATAGAAGCTATACACATAATGTATAGATAATATTCTATATATTGTATGTGTTTTTATATACACACATATATACATATATGTAAAATACTCTAGGTGTGTGTATGTATATGTCACATGGGTGTTATATATGTATTATATATATTTAAAAAGTTACATATATGAGGTAGAATTTGTGTAATATTTTAGTTATTTCTCTCTTTGGATTCTGCTTGTTATAGAGCTGTATCTTCCCTCAATCTTACAACTCGCTCCTGGCATCTGCGGGCTGGTCAGAACGCGCCAGGGAACTGACGACCTGGGCTTAGCCGAGCATTCCATCTGGGGTTATTTTTGCTTGCTTTTTAAAAAGTTTTGCCAACTGTTCTATTTTTACTAGCCTTTGCTATATACCGTCCAAATCAAAAAGACCATTTCCAATGGACGAAGCCGTGACCGCTGGAGTGTTTTGATGCACGGGCTGGCCGTCACTAACGGGCCCTGCCTGCACGTACCTGCTTCTTTTCCAATTTGAAAGTGACTTTAATTAGAACCTGACAACAAACTCACATACTTCAGTATTTCACCAGGAAATTCTTTACGAATTGATTAAAATCATTTCATATGCAAAGCAAAAAAATAGCAAAACACCAAGAACTTGATTTCTATGCTTTCCTGCAAATATTGTGCACATTGGAGTAACCTCCATTGATCAGCTAACTGTTCAAGCTTGTGCTTGGAGCACATTAAAATTTGGTGTTTGAGTTTTTTGATGGGAGCAGTGTTTTTTTGATAGGCTGCCTCTCTCTCTCTTTTTTTTAAAACCTGAAACAGATTTAAAGTCACTTTAGTATAACATGGCATCACTGTTTGCCCTCTTATATCAGTTTAATATTTCAAAGTAATTCTGAAAATGACCTGAATCATTCCATTAGATAAAATGGAGACATGGAATTCTGCTAACTTTATTCATGCATATGTTTAATAAAAATGCCAAAGAAAACCTTTACCTACATTGTTGACTTTTTAAAAAAGTGTTGACAAGACACTCCTCTGTTTCCTGTGAGTCTGTGTACCCCCAACGTAGCTCTGCCCCCAGGGTATGTGAATCTCTGTTTTATTTTATTTTTTAAAAAAGACTTATTTATTTTTGAGAGCGAGAGGGAGAGAGAGCGTGCACTCAAACGCACTTGCAGAAGGAGAGAGAAACCTAAGCCAACTCCTCACTGAGCGCAGAGCCCAACGCGGGGCTCCATCTCATGACCCCAAGATCACAACCTGAGCCAAAACCAAAAGTCAGTGGCCTAACCCCAATGAACCTCTGTTTTAAAACAACAAAGATGTGTAGACTAAATCTGTACTAACCTTGGGTGAGTGTTATTTGTTATTGTGGTAATAGTTCTCAATGTTTTGGGTTTTTTTTTTTCCCCTCTTACTGTATGGGACGAAATATTCTAATCAATTCTTAATTCATGCCATGTTTCAATTCTCAAAACAATATTGCGGTGGTTTTCGGTATTAGGTGAAGTTTCCATTAACGTGATTCAAATGATGCCCTTTAACATAGGCTGGTCTTGAGGATGTGTTTGTATTGAAGATAAGATTTAATATCCGTTCAACTTGAGAATATAAAGCTACTTTAAAATTATAAAAACCATTCACTTGGAATTCTAAAAGAAACAAAACTCTGTCTTCATGCACAAACATGATTTTCTATTTTTTCTCTTGATCTTTTTCAGTATATCCACTGGCCAGTAAAAAGAAAACAATTGGTAAAACTTTTAAAACAGCAAAAAATTTTTCTAGTTTTACATGTGCAAGAAGGTTTGTGAATTTTAGGATTGCCTGGCAGACTCATTTTGCTTTCATGTTGATTCTGATGATATACGTAACATTTCTGGAGTTCTTTATTTTCTTTATTTCACCCACACGTGTTCTCCAGATAATCCGGATTACTATGAAACAGTTGATAACACTATTTAAATAAGATAATAGTACTTAAAACTCATAGGGTCCTTACTATGTTTTAGGGACCATGCCAAGCCCTTGCACATATTAGCTCATTTAATCCTCATGACAATGCTATGAGGTAAGTATTATTATTTTTATCCCTACATTATAGATAAGAAAACTGAGCCACAGAGAAATGCAGTTGCTTGCCCAAGGTGATAGCTGTTAATTCGCACAGTTGGGATTCAAATCCAGACTCCACAGCTCTAGGAGTACACACGTCTAATCAGGAATTCTATATCACCATGGTTGAGTGTGATGCAGATTTGTTGTTCATTTGTTTGTTTTGTGTCTTTCTAGAACTGGAAGTGGAAATTTGCTTTACATGGTCCCAAAACAGCTGGTAAATTAATATTTTTCAATTTTAAGTAATCTTAGAAATGTGGGATCCTCTGGGCAATTCCCTGAGCTGTTCACCCATTTTGGTTAGAATCTCCTATAGTTACTGAAATAGTGAATAGCATATCCTAGACAGTAAAAATATACAACACTTTAAAAATAAAATGATTATGGCCAGTCAGGGATTAGATCTGTTCTTATTGGTCAGTGCTGTCTTGACCTGACTGTAGAGTTTCATAAACTCTGAAAGAAAAGGAAAAAAAAAAAAAAAAAAATTAGCTGTGGCTGGAAGTGTTTCCCTTTACCAGCAGATGTCACTGTTGCCTCTCAGCAGGAATGTTCAGCATCCACGGGAGATAAACATGATGGAGAGCGGGAGAGTTATTTTACTAAAATCTCTGAAAGTCACTGGGTACAACCATGTTGCTTTGGCATGAAGACAAAGAATTATGCAAGAGAGAGAGAAAGAGCGTATCTTCCCACTTCTACAGAGAACAGAGAGTGTTTCAGACAACCTGGTGCCTCCCTGATACCTCAGGGAGGCTGAGGAATGTGGGGGAAGGAGCTCCTCTGCAGTCAGGGCAGAATCATTCTCATCCCACTTAGCCAGCAGGGCTCAACCAGAGCATGAGTGCTAGAAAATAGCCAGAGCCGCGGGATGGGAGTGAACAGAACTTGTTTGCGCGCACATGCAAGGCACATTCTAGTAATGCCTAGAAATAACTGGGAGAGAATTTGCAGAGGCTGAAGGTCCTGTATTGGCAGGTGGGACCAAAAGCAATGGAAATGAGACTCACACAAAGGCATTCTGAGCATCTATCTCTGCTGGGTCTGGGAATGCAGAAGTAACAGGGCATGGACAGCTCTGGACCCTGCCTTCACCCTAAAGGCAGAAGGAATGCACCAACAACCCTGGCAAACCAGAAAAATACGGCTGTGAACTTTGTACACTTTTTCCCCCTAAAAAAGAAATCCTACTACTTTAGAAAGTTGCCATGATCACTGCTGTCAGCAATATCAAAGTAAATCATTAATTATTTTTATGATTGCATAAGCAAGTAATAGGATACTTGTTAAATTATAATTGTCTTCAGAGGCATCAATTATTTGGATTTTTAAAAATAACTCTTCCTCGGAGGTGTTAACATATTCTAGTAAATTCTGTTTCCTAAGATAGTCAGGAAATATATTCCACCTAAATTTTAAGATGTCGTTATGGAGCACTTTTCCAAGATCAATCAGTACACTTTTCTAACTTGGTCCTGTGATTTCAGAAGCTCCTTTGACAACAAGGATAGGACATCAGTCTTTGCTTCTGGATATGGGCTATGTTTTGGTCAAAGTGGTTGGCAGTAGGAAGACACCTAGAGGGTGATCCTCAGTGGTAGGAGGGGAACAAAGAGTACTCTTCAATTTAAACTGATATTCAGAATCATATCTCTTAATTCCTAGGTCACAAATAGTTGAAACTGCATGGTGAACCCATACATTCCAACCGCCTAAAGAACGTTACTATTTGGAAGTTTCCAGGCATCTTGAACTCATAGGGTTACCAGATGTATCAAGTAAAAATACAGAATTCCCAGTTAAAAGTGAATTTCAGATAAAAAGGAATACTTTTTTAGTATAAAAGTATTATACAAAAAATACTATATATACTAAACCTACAATATGTGCTATATACTGAGGTACTAAAAGTATGCACATTCCCTAAGTATGCCTGTTTTTATATTGTGGATTCAATTTGCTAATATTATGTTAAGGATTTTCACTTGTCAGTTCTTGAGGGATATTGGCTTATAATTTTTCTGTTTTGTAAATTTTTTTTTTTTTTTTTTTAGGTTTTGGTATCTAAGTGATGGTGGCCTCATAAAATGAGTTAGAATGTGTTCCTCCTCTTCTACTTTCTATAAGAGTTTGTACAGAATTGCTGTGATTTCATCTTTAAGTGTGTGATAGACTTCACCAGTGAAACTACTTGAACTTGAAGTTTTCTTTGTGGGAAAATTATTGATGGCAAATTCAATCTCCTAAATCAGATTTTCTATTTATTTTGCATCAGGTTTGGGAAATTTTATTTTTCATTGGAGTTTATTAAATCTATTGGCATGAAGTTATTCATACTATTCCCCTTTTCTATCTTTTTAGTATTGTAGGATCTGTAGCGAGATGCACTTTCATTCTTGATATTTATAATTTTTGTTTTTTTCTTTTTTCCTGAGTACTACTATTTATCAATTTTATTAATCTTTTCAAAGAACTGTCTTCTGGTTTTAATTTTCTCTATTGTCGCCCTTTTCCCTTTTTCAATGATTTCTGCTCTTATTTTTACTATTTCATATCTAATCCTTTAGATTTAAGGTGCTATTTTGGGGGCCCCCAGGTGGCTCAGTTGGTTAAGTGTCCAACTCTTTTTTTAAAGGCTTTATTTATTTATTTATTCAAGAGAGAGAACGAGCTGGGGGGAGAGGCAGGGGGAGAAGGCAGACTTCCCACTGAGTCGGGAGCCAGACGTGGGGCTCGATCCCAGGACCCAGAGATCACGACCTGAGCCGAAAGAGGACACCCAACCATCTGAACCACCTAGGCACCCCTAAGTGTCCAACTCTTGATCTCAGGTCTCAATCTCAGGGTCATGAGTTCAAGCCCCAATTTGGGCTCCATGCTGGGCATGGAGCCTACATTAAAAAAATAAAATAAAGATGCTCTTTTGTTTCCAGCTTTGTAAGGTGCATTGAAATCATTGATTTGAAATTTATCTCCTTTTCTAATATAAGCATTGACCCCCTAGTGCTATGTTAGCTGCATACCTCAATTTTCGATATACTTTCTTTTTATCATTATTCAAAATGTGTTCCATGTTCATCAGGGATATTGGTCTGTAATTCTCCTTTTTGATGGGGTCTTTGTCTGGTGCAGCCATCAAAAGGAATGAGATCTTGCCATTTGCAACGACGTGGATGGAACTGGAGGGTATTATGCTGAGCGAAATAAGTCAAACAGAGAAAGACATGTATCATATGACCTCACTGATATGAGGAATTCTTAATCTCAGGAAACAAACTGAGGGTTGCTGGAGTGGGGGGTGGGGTGGGAGGGATGGGGTGACTGGGTGATGGACACTGGGGAGGGTATGTGTTCTGGTAAGCGCTGTGAATTGTGCAAGACTGTTGAATCTCAGATCTGTACCTCTGAAACAAATAATGCAATATATGTTAAGAAAGAAAAAAAGAAGAAGAATGTAGCAGGAGGGGAAGAATGAAGGGGGGGAAATCGGAGGGGGAGAAGAACCATGAGAGACAATGGACTCTGAAAAACAAACTGAGGGTTCTAGAGGGGAGGGGGTTGGGAGGATGGGTTAGCCTGGTGATGGGTATTGAGGAGGGCACGTTCTGCATGGAGCACTGGGTGTTATGCACAAACAATGAATCATGGAACACTATATCTAAAACTAATGATGTAATGTATGGGGATTAACATAACAATAAAAAAATTTAAATAAAAAAAAATGTGTTCCAATTTCCTTTGAGATTTCTTCCTTGACCAATGGATTCCAAATATCTGGGTTTTAAAAACATATACTATTGTCATTTATTTTTTAACTTAGTTGCATACCCTGTAATCTTTTGAAATGCTTTAGGATTTATTTAATGGACCAGCACATGGTCTCTCTTGGCGAACATTTTATGTTCTCTGGAAAAGATTCAATGTTCTGCCGTTGTGAGTGTAAGGCAAGATGAGTAATGTTGTTAAAATCTTCCATATCTTTTCCAATTTTTTGTCTGGTTCTACCACATTCTGAGAGGGGGGTGTTAAGTCTCGAATTTTGATCATATGTTCTCTATTCTCCTTTCAGTCTTGTCGATTTTTGCTTCATGTATTCTGAAGCTCCGTTATTGGGCATATACATTTATGGTTTTCATGTTCTTCTGATGAAATGACTCTTTATCATTGTGCCATTTCTCTGTGTACCTCTGGCAATACTTGTCTGGAAGTCATACCAGCTTTCTTATTCTTAAATTTTCCAAGGTACAGCTTCCTCCCCTCCTTTTTCCTTCTGACCTACCTGTGTCCGTTTCAGTTATACCTTTGGTGACTGAGAAAATGAGCACTGTGATCCGTGGACCCACTGAGAGCTGGTCTGGACCAGAACTCCATTTATCAAGCTACCCAGATGTTCTCACTCCAACAGGGCCACGGTGATGCTTCCTGTCTGATCAATATCACCCTGTCCTTTCCCCAAGGAACCTGTGCCATTTACAGAGGTTTCCATACAGCAGGAGAGGGGAACACCTGGACATCTCTAGACTACAGGATCTTGCAAGAATGACTTTGTCTACCTTTCTAAACTCATGTGGCTACTCACCCCTGAGACAGTGTCCTCCAGCCACACTGACATCAGTCATAAGGCTGTCTTGTGTGGGGTAGCGCCCTGCTGCCTGGCTCCTTCACCTCACTCATCCTGTACTGGGATCTTCCTTAAGCCCTACCTCACTGGTATGTTTTGTTCATACGCATACACATACGTACGCTTAGCTGTCAGTGTTTCTATTGAATTGAGCAAAAAAAAAAAAATCACAGCCCAGTTTTCGTTTGTTTCTTTATTTTTAATTTAACGGACTGCCAAATTTTTGGTTTCTTTTTCAGGTTTCTTTGCTTGTTTCATCAGGTCTGCAAACAATTATTTGAAGTCTCAATCCTGTTTCCGGAAGGTTCGTCCATAAACGTAGGCTCGTCTGCTCCCTAGTGTCAGGCCCTGCGATGCCCGCAGAGGCTATCTGTGCAGAGGATTTTTGAGGCCGCTGTCACCAACTAGCCAGGTCAGACCGTGAAAGTGCTGTGTGCTCCAATCACACTCCAGGAGCCCCACTCCACGTCACATCTTCACTCTACACAGAGACGACTCGCACGTCCCTCTCTATCCATACCTGAATCTATTTGTTTATACAAAGTCTTGATTACCTCTGGGGTGAAAAAATGAAATGGAAAACATTTTTAAAAAATAACTTTCGTAACAGCTTTGGTCTCAAGGAGGTCTGTCCCATGAAACCATCGTCCTAGAGAAGTTTTGACACTTATTTTAAAGTTTATTATTAATAAAATAATAACATATAAAAATATTTTGATAATAGCCCTTATTCACGTTTCCAAACTGTGTAAGAAATCGTTTGAGGTCGACATTGTTTCTTCTGTGTTATGATCATTTTTGTGGTCTAATCACGGTCTTTGGATCTGGCACCAACCCACTTTCTAGCATATCTCCAATCTGATGAAGGTTTTAAATGGGGAGTCTAAGGGGGCAGAGGGGCCTCCCTTCTCAAATAAGTTTTTCAATATAGCTCTAATGCTTGGCTCATCCTGAGAAAGCATGAAGACCTCAGCATCTTCCCTCCCTCCTAAAGATTCACAGCTGCTATCCAGAAAGAGTTTCTGTCCAAGCTATATAGTCTGTTTTGTATGACAAAACAATCATTTCCGTTTTCTTTTTTAAATACAAACTTGTGTTGATTGTTGCCTTGCCCACCCCTGACCTCCCCACTGCCACAACCAAGGCATATCACTCATCCTGCATTAACTACAGATATCTTGTCCTTTGCTGATCTCAGAAGATTCTATGAATGGATCTAAGCAAAATATAATCTGCACATTCTCAGGTATCATGAACAATCTGCATCTCAAAGCCTGATGTCTTTCTCAAAGAAATATTTCATTTTCATGCTACATTTATTTTTATTTAGTATATATTGATCAACGAGCATGGCGGACACATTACTACGGCCTTTGCGATTGATCTACCAGATGGTGCCTGCCCCCACATTCTTTCCATCACTTGAAGCGAGGTGAGGCCCAGGGAGAACGAGGATTGAGGGTGCCTGATTTGCACAGTAGTTGGTCAGTGCTAAAGAGGTGAGAATTTAAAACTTTTTAAGTCATGTACATGGCCACCGATGTAGAAATTTCATGTAAGTCAGGGATTCAGCTTTTGAGAAGGTGAAAGCTTCAAATACTCCAAAACTCAGCTAGTTAATTCCTACGTTTTCAAAAAAAAAAAAAAAAGGAGACATCTTTTGGGGGAGAAGGAGAATGGAAAAAAAACCAAACCAAACTTGTAGAGGAGTTATTTAAGATAACTCTTTGAACTTTATATTCCAAATTGCACTCGCTTAAAGTATAAATCTTAGCCCACTGAAAATTGGAAAAGCTACACCTAGGTGAGGTCATTCATAATTATTAAGTGTGTGTGTGTGTGTGTGTGTGTATGTGTGTGTGTGTGTGGTATAGCAGATGCAGGTGAGGGGTCTGATGGAAGGGTGATGATTTGGACAAAAAATTTTAGGTTAAATCAGTGAAAATAAATATTTCCGGTATGGATTTCAGTGCTTTCTGCCTCATGGTTCATGCAATAGCCACAAGGCGGGGACATAACACAATCTTACTTGTCTGATGTGGCTGACAAGTAGAAAACTCAAAAAAAAAAAGAGCAGTTTTTAAAGCCAGGTGACTCTGCTTCTAGGCTCCTAACAGGTTTCCTCCCTGTTTTCCCTTAGGATTTAATAGTAATTTTGACCCTATATCGGATACAGAAAATATGCTTGTCAAAGAACGCATATATTTTTGAAAGTCGCTTGCTTTTAAAAATAATTTGCACAACATGGCAACCAAAACTTGCTTCCCTGACTTAACCCAGGTGGAGGCCACAGAATCCCGGAGTCACTGGGTCCTAGATGAAGCCTGGTGTATGGACTTAGAAGCGTTAGCCCCTGGTCAGCATTCTCGTGGTAGCCAACTGAGTCATTATATCAAAGTGGTTCTCTCTTCTTTCCTCCCATATTTTTGAGTGAACTTCTCATCTTTTATATTTGTGTTTAATCAAAGAGCTTTTCAGAATACTGAATTTCAGCATTTTGAATAAGGATGTACCAATTTCTCTTTACCATGGTGACTTTTCAGAGGTAACAGTCTAGAATATACTGACATCGATTCTAACCTTTTAGAATATCAAGACGTATGTGTTATATCTATGAAATATCTCCATACAGATAAAGTTGCGGATATAGAGTTATCCCCATTCCGTATGTATAAATTCAATACATAAACATGCTCATATAAGGTTCTCATATAAGGTTCTCATATAAGGTTATATAAACAATATTTACTGATAAATTCATCTCTATATAGGTATGAAAGATAAACTGCATTTTCACATGAATAGTTACATGTAGCTATGAATAAGAATGTGTGTGTGTACATATGTGCCTGGCAATTTTTGTCCATATTTACAGGTAACTTTCTACAGCAAACTTTACATTTATCTGACTGCTCAAAACATTTCCAACTGGATATCCTCTAAGCATCGTATTTACAATTGAACTCATTACCATATCCTCACCCCCAATCTCTTCTTATTCCCCTGTCTCAATGGGTGGTCCTATAAGCCATCCAGGGATTGCCCAGGGATCTTGATGCCTTCCTATTCTTCACCTTGATCCTACAATCAATCACAAAGTCTGATGGACTGTCTTCCAAATATTTCTCAATCCCACCCCCTTCTCTTGTCCTTCCATAAAGTGGGCCTTCCACCTGTCCCCTGGCCTCCTTTGAACCCATTCCTGACATGGCCATCAGCCTCATCTATGTGGTCATGTCTCTACCCTAGTTAAACTTTCAGTGTTGTCCCCACTCCACTGCCCAGATATTCTGGGCACTTCTAAGGACCTACAAGGCTCTGAATTACAGAGCTGATCAGGTATTTTTATTCCTTAGCCTTTGCTTATACTGTGTTTTCCACGAGGAAAACCAGCCTTGATGATTCACCTTTAAATGACATTCAACTTTAAAATATATATTAAATGATAATTTAAAATAAGGATATATTCTACGTGCATATATTTTCATTATATATATATCTATAAAAATTTAGGTATGTAATAACTGAATCTATATTAATATGGTCATGAAGCAAAACTTCTGCTTGACCCTGGTGATAATTCAACACTGCTACATATGCTCATTCATTTGTTCAACAAGTATTTACTGAATTCTCACTACATGAGAGATGCTTGGGAGACATTATTAAATAAAATGGGTAAAAATTCTTGGCTTGGTAAAGCTTAACTTCTGGAATATAGAACATTTATTCCTTGTCTTTAAAAAAATCCATTTCTGAATCTTTTAAAAGTGAATAGATCTTGGGTGCCTGGGTGGCTCAGTTGATCTGCCTTTGGCTCAGGTCGTGATCCCAGGGTCCTGGGATCGAGCCCTGCATCGGGCTCTCTGCTGAGCAGGGAGTCTGCTTCTCCCTCTCCCACTGCCTGCCGCTCCCCCTGCTTGTACACTCTCTCTCTCTGTCAAAAATAAATAAAATCTTTAAAAAAAGTGACTAGATCTTAAGAAATTTTATATTATGAAATTGAAACTCTCAATATTTGTTGAAATCTGTAGTGTTACTAAACAAATTATTTGCTCCAAAGGTAATTTTTGTTTCTAATCTTCTATTTTCCGAACATTTTAATTAATTGGTTTGTATATATTCAAACATATCACATACTCAGTATTCACCAGCTAAGGAAAGCCGTTATGTGTATATCACACAGGATTAGATTCAGTAGTGTGTGATAGAAGACAGAAATAACTTTGACCTAGAAAAGATAGTTTATTTTTCTCTCATGTGAAAAGGACTCTGGAGGCAGCCGGTCTGGGGCTGATGCAGCAGTACTGTTGTTCCTGAATTAGATAGGCCCTGTACCCAGTCAAGGGTTTGAGCCAATTCTCTTCTGGGATATAAAGAGGAGCTGTGATAAAAATGATCCCCTGTTGGAATTATACTTTTCAGGTGTCTGGTCAACCAGTAGGCAGTGGGAATTAGCTTGAAGACTTGCACATCATTTGCTCCAGAACTATGGATTATAGAAGAATCTTTGACAATAGTGGCTATATTTTGGTGACTATGAGGTCTGGGAACAGTTCCTTTTCTTTAAAGACTGTTAAATGGAAAATAATGCAGTTAAGAACATGGACTATCTTTTATCAAGATTTCTTCGATTCATAACAATTCTTTCAGATAGACTATAACCCGCCAGAAGACAGGGATCATGCGCTGTTCAGTTTTTGCATTTACAGGATCTTCTAGCACAAGATCCTGCATGGTCCTGCTCTTGTTCACCTCTCCAGCTTCATCCCATCATACTCTACCCTTCCCTCCATCACCTTTCACTTGAGATTCTTGGAAAGAGCATATGGCCTTTAGTATTGGAGAAACTTCTAGATTTCAGAGAAAAGTCATGCAGGTATTGACTCTCAGGGGTCCCCAAACAAAAGCAGCTGGGTCCCTGAACTACAATGGTCCTTCACCCATTTCCCTTCCCCCTTTTCCATCATGGAAAGCACCTTCTTAAAAAGGTGGCACAGATGAAGAAAAGTCCAAGAATCTTACAAATATATAGCCCTGGGCATCACTGAGCCTCTATCCACATGCCCTGTTATGTAAGAAAAATCCTGATTTTTGTATTCTTGTTTGTGGATAGTCTGAGTGTATTCCTAACAATAATCCAACATCTGCTTATTAAGAATTACAGAGGAAAAAGAGACAATAGAAGGGAGGGTATTACAAAAAAATTCCAGAAGGACAGAGGTTTGCAGATTGAAAGAGGTCATTAAATACTTAAAACAATGAAGAAAATTAGAACTTAATAAGACACATCATCAGAAATTTCAGAACACTAGGTATATTTCTAAAAAAAAAAATTTTAAACTAACAGAGACGAAAAGAAAATCAGTTACATACAAAACTTTAGGAAGTGTAATGGCATTTGTCTTCTTCACAACACTGAAAGCTAGAACACAAGGAAACCATGCCTTCAATGAACACTTGTGGAGGAAATTATTTCTACAATACAATTCTGTATCAGCCAACCTGGAAAACAAGTGTCAAGGTGAACAATATTATTTTCCTATATTCATGGTCTCATAAGGTTTACTTCTTGTGCACCTTTCTCAGGAAACTCCAGGTGGAAGGGAACCAAAGCAAGGGAGTGTACTCAGAGAAAAGACCTGGGATCCAAGGAACAGAGTCTTTGGGAGGGAGAGGCAAATGGCACTCACCAATAAGGTAATGGAAAGTCCCCGGAGGAGAGTGGGTCAACAGATCTGTGCATAGCTCTTCCACCCTGGAGCAGGACAATAGAGGTCACCAAGAGGGATGCCCCCAAAGCAAAAGCAGTGGTGTTTAGCTAGAGGAATTGTACTGTTCTCCTGGAGAGTTTAAAGAAAAATTCGTTGGACAGACATGACCAACTCAGCAAACAAAAAATAAGGTAAGGCAGGGTTAATTACAGGAAAACAGAAAGATGTGCAAGCACTAAAGTGTAATAATTGCACAATGTGGCTCCCTTGTGAATATTTATAAGTCGTAATAATAGAAACTATGAATATTGACTTAATGAAGAATTGTGGTATTTTGGGAAAATGGAGAGAGAGGTGGTAGAGGACTAGATTCTCATCTATTATTGTGAGAACCCATAGACATCTAAATCTACGAATTGAACAAATAACATGACGACACTGTATCTTCAAACATGATGTAAGTTCCTGTAAAAATGGCTTAAAGGTTTTTAAATGAAGGTTAAAAAAAAAGGACAGGACAGAAGATCTCTATTTTTCCTCATTGGAAATTTTAACTTTCAAGAGCATGTGCATGTTTTATTTTGCTACTAATTAAACTATTATTTATCTATAAATAATTGAGGAAAGCATGAAAACAGATCTTCTTGAGTTGCAATAAAGAAAACTGTAAAAGCAAAAATGATTATTTGTTTCCATGTTCTGGTTTTGTTTCCATGGTTTTTGAGCAAATATTTCTGTATGGTTTGAAATGGACCTGCTAAAACCCACTACAGAAACTAGGTGTTTTAAAACATGAGAAAGGTTTCTGACAGGGGAATTTAAGCATTGGAAGAGAAGAATTTGCTAGAAAAACCTAAGAAATCTACTAATCTGTACAGTAAGTTTTCAATCAGTTCATGCCCTTCCCTTCTTTGGAATAACAAAATTATAAACTCTGAATTAAAGAAAAACTTTCAATTAAGGGATGATCTTCACTTTTTTATAGCTTTTTTAGTGATTTGACCATAATAATTTTATAAATTTTGTGAGCCCTCAATTGAAATACCATTTTTCGGGGGGAAAGGCTCCTCATGAAAATTTGACTATGGTCCTGGAATATACAGATCATTTTTACAGTAAAATTATATTGACATTATGAGTTTCTGATAAATCTTACGACCATATTTTCAAATAAATTATATTTTAAAGGGATTGAATATGTATGTGTTGCATGCACATATGTGGGTGATGGGATGAATATATATGTGAACAAACAAAATTATTTCTAAAGTTCTTTCAACTTTAATGAAGTGAAAGACCTCTAGATAAATATACAGGGTATGGCACCATGTAAGTCAGAATTTTTCTTGTACAAAGTTTTTGCTTTGAATCAATTTATGTAGCTCCCCGCCCCCTCCATTCCCCTTCTTCTATTTCTTCTTTCTTTTTATCCCCATGCAAAGTCAAATGTTAACTCTGCATAAAGGGTATGTTCAATAATAGGTTCATGCATATAGCAACAGTATTAATTATCTTAGCTAATCGCCTTAATAAAGGCTGGGTTGATAATCCTAGTTAACTATCTCTGAAAAGCAATTTCTTGTTCAAAATAACCCTTATTAGGATACATCCTCAAAATTCAGATTCCCCTAAATATAGTCCTATTTAAGAGTTTTGCATCTTTGCAAGACTTGGCCCCTCATCTGGAAGAGTTTTCTTCCTAGTCCACAGAGCAAATTTTAATCATCTTTTAAATGGCTTTGGCATCAACTCATCTGACATTAGATGAATGCTCTTAACAACTTCCACGCCTTAGCTTTTCATATTAAGCAGCATGTCCCTTGCTCTGCAAAATGCCCACTGCACCCCTTGGGCAGCCTTCTTTTGGGGTGTTCTTCAGCGCTCCATCTGGCTTCTCCCATCATTTTAGATGTACTCACCAAGAGTCACTTCGAACCACTTGTGCCAGTGGTGTGTGTCGTAATCGTGCAATTCAATTCAAGCTTACACAAACCAGGAAAATGTGCGTAGGCAAAAGATGCATTTCTCTGAAAACTAATTTGAACACTGTTGAAAAATACTTGGTGAAGGTAAGTCTTCAAAAATACAAAAAAAAAAAAAAAAAGCAAAACAAAAAAACCCACCATGTGAAAACGAATAGGCAAAACAAGTGTGAAAATTTGAGAAAACAATGAAATATCTAGAGGGATAGGGTACTTCAGAAGAAACTTTTTTGGCTCACTGCTCTGTAATACATTGAAACTGGAAATCACTGAAGATTCATTATAAAGGTTTGCGCCAGCTCCAAACTTTATTTTATCTAAAAGTTCTAATATTTACACGCTCTTAGGGATCAATGTTGTGACTTATAATTTGTAGATTTGTCTGCCTTAAATCAGGGGATAGAATTAGAAGTATATGTGATTTTATTTTAATGGAAAAAAATAACAGCATGATTGCACAATTACTTATTAAATGGGGCATTATTTACCAGGGGAAGGACTTCCACAGCAAGCACCTACTTGCAGAAATTTGCACCACAGTCAGCCCTCAGCAGGCCTCCAGCACACATGTTCAGCAAGGAAATAACCTCACAGTCATGCAAGTGCCTTTTAATGAATTTCTCTGCACAAAAGATGAGTCAGAGAAACAATTCACTGCTAGTGGGGAGGAGGGGGGGCTTAAGCTGTGATTCTTCATATGTTGCTGGGTTCCTGCTCACACTTAACACTTTAATCCTGTAATAACAGACTGGAATAGACATAAGGATTCCTCAGAACAGCTTGCACTTTTAACAAGTTTTATTCGGCTCAAAAGCTCTTTATTCTCACCCAGCAGAAAAATTAATGAAAAGTCATATATGAAGCCATAATCAATATCTTTGATACTTTCATCTTAGAGATCTAGATGCTCCTCCCCAACTCTGTGATGGAATCTGATTTTTGTCTCCAGGATTTGTTGCCCAAATGGTTACAGTTGTCCACATGTCCCCAACTATATCTGCTCTGTCATCTGGCTTAAACGTCAGGCTTTGATGTTTCTGTGCTATCCACGGATGTCAAGATTTCTTTAGCAGATGGTGGAGTTTCACACTTCGTTTCTCAATATAACTGGAGCAGATATCTGGGTAACATGCAGCCTTCATTTACTAAAAGTACAGCCACCTTATTGTTTTTCTTGAGAAATTTAAAAATACAGAAAAGTACAAATAGCATATATCAAGTATCCATGAATTACCACCCAGCATTAAATGTTGTTAATATTTTTGACACATTTGATTCAAATCTTTTTTAAAAAAAGTAAACATAATAAAGCATGATGGATAAAACTGAAGTCACTTGTTCTCAATTCCTAGTCTGAACTCTCTTTCTCCAAAGGTAGCCCTTGTCATGAATTATGTGCATTATTTTCTAGCGTATCAAAAAAAATACACACACATTTACTTCTGGGAACATAAAAGAGCATTGATTTATATGTTTTTTAATTCATGTAAATGACATATTATTCTGTATTTTTTATACAAAATTACATACTTTGAGACCTATTTATATAGAAGTATGTATTAAATCCCTTCCAGTGACTATATGGCATTCTATTCAATCAATATTCCACAATTTATTTATTCATTCACTATTGATGGACTATTAGATGGCTCCTAATTTTTCACCATCATAACATTCTGTAATTGTTTTATTTCTTCTTGCACATGGGCAAGTTTCTCTAGACGTGTGGTCCACAGACTGGCCATGGTCCATGGCAAGATAAGGAGTCTATAACAGAGCAGTCCAACTATATCACAAAGCACACTCTGCGGTTCACATTTCACAGCAAGACTTTTTTAAGGAAGGCAGTGATGCTCGGATTTACATTCCAGTACAAGCTCTTCATCTAATCATGGATTGGGTGGTACTGCTCCAGATCACACATAAAAGTGAAATTTCTGGGTCAGAGAGTATGTGACTTTTCCATTTTACTATGTACTCCTAAACTCCTTTCCACAGTGATTGTCCCAATTGACTCATGCATAGTATCTGAAAAGTCTCATTTTTTCCACTCTTTCCATTCTTACCCACTCTTTTTAAAAATATTTATCATAGTTTTATTGAGATATAATTCACAAACCATGCAATTCACCCATTTACATGATACAAGTCAATGGTTTTTAGTATATTCACAGAGCTGTGCATCTACCACCATAATCAATTTTAGAACATTTTCCTCGCCACTCCCCCCCAAACCCCTTACCCTTTCGCTATCACTACTACCCCTCCCCCCACCTTCCCATTCCCCCATTCCGAGCAACCACCAATCTATCTTCTGTCTCTACAGATTTTTCTATTCTGGACATTTCACATACACAGAATCATACACAGTCTGCATAATCCATACTGACTCCTTTCACTTAGCATATTTTCAAGATTCATTCATGTCGCAGCATGCATCATTACTTCATTCCTTTTTATGATCAAATAATATTTCCACTGGGGGTGCAGCAAGGGGGCCACGCCAGGCCCGGAGTCCAGGTGTAGGGCATGCCGCCCCTTTCCCTCCTCCATACAGCGCCAAGGCCCAGCACACCACCCCCCCATCCCTCCTTCCTGCTGCACCCGCCCCTAGGGGCAAACAGCACCTGACCAGCCAACAGCGCCACACTGAACTGCAAGACCCCGGGGAGGGGGGAGTCGGACCCTGGGGAACCTGGAATCCGAGAGAGCCCTCTTCGAACTCAGGGTGGTCAGGTCAGCCGTGCTGCAATATCGGGGCCACAGGGAGGCTGTCTGGCACTTCGGAATTGCTCAACAAACCGCGCCTGGCCCGATTTCTTCCAGGAGATGACCTGCGACTTCACCATCTGCGCACCCCTGGGGGCCTGGCTGTGCTGAGCACGTGGACTGCACGTGCGCGCGGGGGGAGGGGCCGCGGTGCACGCGTCTCCCGGGCTTCGCGCACGTGACCTGGCGGCGTGGTCGGGGGAGCTTCAAGTTCAAGGGCCGGGAGGCAGGAGCGAGCGTGACGACGGAGGTGAGGGGCTCGCGGCAGTCGCCTCACCGAGCCTGTGGCGGGCACCCACCGGATATGCTCAGTGCGCTCTCAAGGTCAGCTGGGGCCCCGGACACGGCGTGGGCGGTGCCCTTGAGGCTCGAAGTGGGGAACTGGCAGACTGCTTTCCAAAGACTGTACGCCATTTACATTCCCACAAGCAGTGTACAAGTCATGAGTGTGTAGGTTTTGTTCTGATTTCTCCACATCCTTAGCAATCCTTGTTATTAACTTTCTTATTATATCCATCCTGGAGTGTGTAAAGTGGTATTTCAGTGTGGTTTTGATTTGCTTTTTCCTAATGACTAGTAATGCTGAGCATCTGTTGATGTGTTTATTGGCCGTTTGTCTATATCTTCTCTATTAGAGAAATGGCTATTCAGATCCTTTATGCATTCTTTAATTGGGTTATTTATCTTTTTATTATGGAGTCATAGGAGTTCTTTATATACTTTAAATACAAATCCCTTATCAGATATAGGCTTTGCAGTTTTTTCCCAATTAATGTGTTCTATTGATGTTTTTATAATTGTAAATGAGGTATGATATACATCAGTACAGATCAACTAATATATAAAAATTTAATATATAAAAACTGGCATGTGTGTTATATATGTGTGCATTTATACATGTATATGTGTATATCTACTCTATATAGCCTGCTAATATAATATATTTCTGGATTTGATTTTCTAATATTTTCTTAAAGCTTTTGTGACTGTTTTCATGGGGAATATTGGTCTGCCCAGTTTCCGTTTCTTATAAGCTCTTTGGGTTTGTGCCAGCCTCCTAAAGTGGCTGTTTTTTCTCAAGAGCCTGTGAAGGTTTGGTATCATTTATTCCTTAAATGATTGATAGAATTCAACAGTGAAGCCATCTGGATCTGATATCTTTCTGTGGCAAGAATTTGATTACAAAGTCCTTCTGTATTAGATGCTGGGCGTAGTGGATTTTCTATTGTCGAGTTCCGGGTTTTGTTATCTTCCTACAAACAATGTTGGACTTTAAGAAGGCACTTGAGTTACTTGTTGAGTTTGTAACTCACCAGTTACAGCTGGTGAGTTTGAGGCTGACTTTTGTGTTTTGTTCCGGTGGGGTTCCAGCAGTCTTTATATAAATCTAGCTGAGGCCTGCCCCAAAAGCTGGACTCTGGTGTCTTTATGGAATGCCTGGGCGTGCAGCAGGAGCTTTCCCCTCGGGCTGGTTGGATCTGGAAGTTCTCTCATCCCCTGTGAGCTCTGAGATTGGATCTGAAAGCTGAAAGCTCCCTGGAGGTTCTTTGGCCAGTTCTCAGGGTTTCCTACACATGCAAAACTTACTCTTCAGCCTCAGACTGAAGGGGAAGCTTCTTCACTGTTCTGGAGTTCTTACTCCCTGTAGCACTTTCTTCTCCATTACTCTGCCCCAAGATTCCAGATGCTTCATTCCTCCCCAACACTAATCTCTGTTGCCTTGCCTCTGGGAGATCACTGTGCTCTTGGTGAGGTCCCCCTGTCTGCACTGTTGTGCAGAAAGTCTCTCACGAAGAAAGCTGAGGCTCACCTCGTTTGCGTCCCTAATCTCGGGGATCACCGTCCTGCCCTGCCTGTTGTCCAATATCTGGACATGGTTGTCTCGTTTATTTTGTCTGTCTTTCTCTCTGTTTATGGTTGGAAAGGAAGTTCCTTTCTGGTTACTCCGTTATGGCTGAAGCGGAAGTGTCCACATAAAAGTCCAAATTAATAAGAATACCAGCCTTTATCCATTCTTTCCCCCCTTGGAACTCCTGCTTGCAATAGTGGGGGGCTCTTGCTCAGTCCAGTTCAGGACTGATTTCTGTCTTATTACCTGAGATATGAGCAGTAAATGTGCTCAATGCCTGTCTGCAGTGCGTTTCGCCCCTGAGGTGGATCCTTTTCTGCCTCCCCTATCTCTCCACTACAAAATGATCTTTAGTAATAGGCATGAAAGAAAATGAGTATGTTTCATATGTGAATTAAGATTTTCACTTGCCAAACAAAAATATTACACCCTTCGGTGAGCCCTCTGCTTCCCACAGTTTTAAACTCCAAATAAAAGGCCCAAGAAATCACACGATTTATAGAATTAAAATAATAGTTTTGTTTCTTTGACTTTATAATCATTTGTACTATCATTGCTTGTATATAATTTACCGTTTAAGAACTGGAATGTGTCCGACCACTGAGGTGGGTGACACAAGCAAGCTCAGAATTTCCAAACAATTACAAACTTACCCTTGAAAAAAATCCTGTGTAGCTAATTCCACATGTTGATGGCTTAACTGCATAACTCAAAGCTCTCTGAGTTATGTAAAATGCAATATTTATTAAAGGACAGGTAATTAAAGTGTACATATATATAAAATTAACTCCAAGGGGGACTATTTTTTTTTCACAAGAGAACATTTTATCACTGGGGTTAGAATTTCAGACACTTGGTGATAATATGAAGCAGACTAACTTGTAGCTCTTTGTATTATTGGTTTTTTAAAAAAATTTTATCTAAATTCATGTTAGTTAGCATATAGTGTATTATTAGTTTCAGGGGAGAGTTTAGTGATTCATCAGTTGCATATAACACCCAGTGCTCATCACAGCAAGTGCCCTTCTTACTGCCGATCCCCCATCTAGTCCATCCCCCACCCACCTCCTCTCCAGCAGCCCTCCGTTTGTTTCCTAGAGTTAAGAGTCCCTTATGGTTTGCATCCCTCTCTGTTTTTATCTTATTTTATTTTCCTTCCCTTCCCCTATGTTCATCTGTTTTGTTTCTTAAATTCCACACATGAGTGAAATCACATGGTGTTTGTATTTCTCTGACTGACTTATTTTGGTTAGCATAATACCCTCTAGTTCCATCCAGGTAGTTGCAAATGGCAAGATTTCATTCTTTTTGGTGGCTGAATAATATTCTATTACATACATATGCATATGCCCCACATTTTCTTTATCCATTCATCTGTTGATGGACATCTGAGCTCTTTCTATAGTTTGGCTATGGTAGGCATTGCTGCTATAAACATTGGGGTGCAGGTGCCCATTCAAATCACTATGTTTGTATCCTTTGGATAAATACCTAGAAGTGCAATTGCTGGGTCATAGGATAGCTCTATTTTTAACTTTGAGGAACTCCATAAGAGGGTTCCCCTTTCTCCACATCCTCACCAACATCTCTTGTTTCCTGACTTGTTAATTTTAGCCATTCTGACAGGTGTGAGGTGGTATCTCAGTGTGGTTTTGATTTGCATTTCCCTGATGATGATGATGTTGAGCCTTTTTTCATGTCATGTCTGTTTTTAAAACTGACTACAAAAAATAAAATAAAAATAAAATAAAACTGACTCCAGGAAGTTCATTTCCTTATTTGCCTTTACTCTGGGTGCACCACTTCTACCACCCTCCTTGTTATGCCATCTTCAGCAGCCCTGTGTGGTGCCCCCTCACTGAGGAAGCACTGTGATCATTACAGCCCCACAGTTTGAACCCATGCAGTCCAATCTAGGCTTTGCCCATCTCTGAGACTTCTTTGTGGCCCATGACTCCATAGCCTTCAGGGGTGTTAGGAGTGGGGGCAGATTATCTCCTTTGCTTCCACACAAAAGTAGGCTCAGCTCTCAATATCCAACTTCTTAGTGACATAGCTCTCACACACACACACACACACACGCATACACGCGCGCGCGCACACACACACACACAAGGCTGGATTAGAAGGGATCTGTCCTGTTGGAAATACTTTATTTAGCATTGTTATGTTCATTTATATTCAAATTGATTTGTGTTTATGTTTATATTCAAAGTGATTGGCATATTGGTTTTTTTTTTTTTGAAAAAATTGCCTTGTTTTGGTATCAGTAATGTGTCATAGAATGAGTTGGAAATTTTCTAGCTCTCTGTGTTATAAAACAACCTAAATAGAGAAACTCTGCTTCTTGAGGTTTTAGACCTCACCGATAAAATCCTCTGGCTTGGAGCTTTTTGGTGGGAAAAATATTTGACTAAAATTTTGTAATAAAATAAAAATAAATTTAGCTTTTGTTTACACATGCCACATAAAGAATTCAATTAATGCAGAAAAGGCAAAGATGAAGGTAAAATACTCAGATTCCATCATCCATGAATAATTATTAACATTTGGGTTTTCATAAAAGCAGAGTCATGTATTTTTCAATAAAAAGTATTAAATGTAATTTATCTGAATTTAATAGAAGGAAGATAAGCTGAAGTAAAACCAGAGAGATCCCTTAACCTTCACATAAATATTTCTTCATTCCATGAGATATTTCTCAACAAAAGATCCCTCTGAAATTGAGAAAAGAGACTAAATAAAACCTTGAGAATTTAGACTCATTGTGTCTCACTCAATATATAATATAATATTAAGCAGTATCAGCTGATTACCTGCAGGGCTAGATAAATGCATTAGTAATTTTGTCCTTCCTCTTATCGTCAAATATATATTTTCTGTAACCGTAATTCTCAAAGTTGTTTAGTATTTGTTTTATATATATAAACATCATATGTATATATGATATACGTATGATAAATTCTGTTTTCACTGCCACTAGAGTTTCTTCATTTATTAGTTCTTTGCTTTACATCATTCTGGATTTTTGTCATCAAATAATTTGCTGAAGAGGGTTCATACTGTATTTTGTATGTGTGCCTGAGCATTTCCTTTCTACTAGAAAGCAGGGCCAGCTTCGTGAGTGTGCAGCCTGTGCTACTGCCCTGGGTCTGGCATTCAGAAGGACCCCGTGCATGGTTTTGTGTTCTGTTGTCACAGTCTTAAAATTCTTCATGTTCTTTTAAATAAGGGGCCCCGCATTTTCATTTTGCTATGGGACCCCCCCAATTATGTAGCTGGTTGGGCTTCAAAGACAAGGTATTTGCAGATACTAGTTCTGAGTCACTCTTTCCTTCAGAACATGGCACCAGGGTCTTCTGGCATTCACTGTCACTGGAGAGAGTTGGAGGCCAGCCTGACAGCTTTCTCCGTTTAGGTCATATGATATCGCTGCCCGAATGCCTGAAGAAATCCTTCATCTTTGAAGTTCAGCCACTTCACCAGGATATGTCTCTGTGTTAAGCTTTCTATATTACAGTTTTTTGGAACACAGTATGCTTCTGCTTCAGTCTGCAGATTTGTTTCAGAGAATGATCCTTATATAATATATTTAGGTATTTTTTTTTCTTTTTTTTTTTTAGAAAGTAAGAGGCAGACCTGGACCTCCATCTGCTCTTTATTAAGTTGCTCTCCCCTTGGACCTCAAACCTCCAGCCACAGCACTGAAGAGGAGGCTCAGAACCTCTTCCTCCAGGAGCAAGGGGAGAGATCCCTTAAAAAAGCAAAACAAAGCCAACCCTGACCCCAAATCCCTTTCCAACGAATTATGGTAAAACTGCTTGAAAAAGCTGTCTGTTACTACTGATCCCGGCTTTGGAGTGGTGGTAGCTTCCTGCGGCTGCTAATCTCTTGGCTCAACAGCACCCATCTGTCATTGCAAGTTTTCCATCACATGTGTAACCAATTTCTTGCACTAAATCCCCTCACCCCTTGTTGCAAAGACTTAGAGTGGTTTCTGTTTCCTTGGTTGACTCCTGAGTGATAGATACATGGGTGAATATTTTAGTAATATCCAGTAGATTGCACTTCTTATTTGTGTTGTTGAAATCTTGTGTATCTTTTCTGATAGCTTTTTTGTTTGCCTGGTCTATCAATTACTCAAGAATTGAAACGGTTTTCATTGTGTTGGTAGGCTTGTCCATTTCTCCTTATAATTCTATCATTTTTATTATTTATTTATTAATATTATTCATTCTGTAAATTTTATCATTCAATGCATACAAGATTAAAATTGTTACATTTTTCCACTTGGAACTCAAAGGCAACTCTTGCTTTATGAATTGCATGAGCCCTTCCAAGTTTAAGTGGCCAGAGGGCTTCAGTGGGGGAAAGTGTGGTTTTAGTATGCACATTTCTTTTCTGCGTGTAATATTTTTCTTTCTCTGGTTTCTGTGCCCTTCTGTTCCAGTATGCTTTTTCTTCCAAACATTGTTCAGACTTTCTGGTTCTCTAGTTTCACACTTTTCCCCCCACAAGGTGATAGATGTATATTCTTTTTCAGTGTGCATGTGTGTCGGACACACATATATATTTCCATTTTGATGGAAGGAATAAGGTAGCTTTATAGGTTTTTCCTTCCCTCGACTGTTGTTATGGTATTGAAATGGTCTGTTTAAAAGCAATGGCTGCTAAAATCATCATGGCTTAGTCTCTTTGGAAAAGTATTTCTTTGATAACTTCATTTTTTAATAGTTCTTCTTTCTCCAGGTTTCCTATTTTTTCTCAAGTCATTGTAATAGTTTATATTTTCTATAAAACTGAGCTTTTATCAAGATTTTCAAATCTGCTAGCATTAATTCTAATTTAATTTAAACAATTTAAAACTCCTTAGTTTAATTTTTCTTTTGGCTAGTTAAAGAGAGCCAATGGTTTATTACATTGATTGTCACTTTTATTCTTTTACAAATAAATAAATATTTTTTTCTGCTTTTAAAAAAGTTTTTATTTAAATTCCAATTAATTAACATACAGTGTAAGATTAGTCACAGGTGTACAATATAGTGATTCAGTACTTCCATACAACACCCATCATCATAGCAAGTGCCCTCCTTCATCCCCATCACCTATTTCACCCATTTCCCCCACCCACCTCCCCTCTGGTAACCATCATTTTATTCTTTATGGTTAGGAGTGTGTGTCTTGGTTTGCCTCTCTCTTTGTTTTTCCCCTTTGCTTGTTTTGTTTCTTAAATTCCACGTGTGGTATTTGTCTTTCTCTGACTTATTTCACTGACCATAATACCCTCTAGCTCCATCCATGTCATTGCAAATGGCAAGATTTCATTCCCTTTTATGGCTAAATAATATTCCATTGTCTATATATACCACATCTTCTTTATCCATTCATCAATTGGGCTTCTTTATCCATTCACCAATTCATAATTTGGCTATTGTAGATAATGCTGCTATAAACATTGGGGTGCATGTATTCCTTTGAATTAGTATTTTTGTATTCTTTGGGTAAATAACTAGTAGTGCAGTTGCTGGATTGCAGGGTAGTTCTAGTTTGAACTTTTTTGCAGAACCTCCATAGTGTTTTCCAGAGTGGCTGCACCAGTTTGCATTCCCACTAGCAGTGTAAGGGGGTTCCTCTTTCTCCCCATCCTCGCCAACACCTGTTGTTTCTTGTGTTGTTGATGTTAGCTATTCTGATGGGTGTGAAGTGATATCTCATTGTAGTTTTGATTTGTATTTCCCTGATGATGAATGATATTGAGCATGTTTTCATGTGTCTCTTGGCTGTCTGTATTTTTTCTTTGGAAAAATGACTATTCATGTCTTCTGCCCATTTTTTAACTGGCTTAGTCATTTTTAGGGTGTTGAGTTTTATGAGTTCTTTATATATTTTGGATACCCTTTATCAGATATTTGCAAATATCTTCTCCCATTTTGTAGACTGCCTTTTAGTTTTGTTAATTGTTTCCTTCACTGTACAGAAGCTTTTTATTTTGATGTAGTCCCAATAGTTTATTTTTGCTTTGTTTCCTTTGCCTCAGGAGACATATCTAGAAAGAAATTGCCGCAGCCAATGTGTTCTCCTCTAGGATTTTTATGGCTTCATATCTCACATTTAGGTCTTTAATCCATTTTGAATTTATTTTTGTGTATGGTGTAAGAAAGTGGTCCGGTTTCATTCTTTTTCATGTTGCTGTCCAATTTTCCGAACACCATTTATTGAAAAGACTTTCTCGTTGGATAAAAACTGTCAACAAAGTAGGATTAGAGGGAACATACCTCAACATAATAAAAGCCATATATACAAAACCAACAGCTAATATCATCCTCAGTGGGGAAAAACTGAGAGCGTTTCCTCCACAGTCAGGAACAAGACAGGGATGTCCATCTCACCACTGTTATTTAACATAGCACTGGAAGTCCTAGCCTCAGCAGTCAGACAACAAAAAGCAATAAAAGGCATCCAAATCGGCAAGGAAGAAGTAAAACTTCCACTATTTACAGATGACATGATACTACATATAGAAAACCCAAAAGGCTCCACCAAAAAACTGCTAGAATTGATAAAGGAACTCAGTAAAGCCACAGGATACAAAATCAACGTACAGAAATGTGTTGCATTTCTATACACCAGTAATGAAGCAGCAGAAAGAGAAATTAAGGAATCAATCCCATTTACAATTATACCAAAACAATAAGATACCCAGGAATAAACCTAACCAAAGAGGTGAAAGAGCTGTATTCTGAGAACAATAGAATACTTATGAAAGAAATTGAAGAGGACACAAGAAATGGGGAAAAAAAATCCATGCTCATGGATTGGAAGAACAAATATTGTTAAAATGTTTGTACTACCCAGAGCAATCTACACATTTAATGCAGTTCCTATCAAAATACCATCAGCATCTTTCACAGAGCTGGAAGAAACTATCCTAAAATTTGTATGAAACCACAAAAGACCCCGAGTAGCCAACGTGATCTTGAAAAAGAAAAGCAAAGCTGGTGACATCACAGCTCTGGACTTCAAGTTATATTACAAAGCTGTAGTGATCAAAACAGTATGGTATTCACATAAAAATAGACACAGAGCAATGGAACAAGATAGAAAACCCAGAAAGGAACCCACAATTATATGGTCAATTAATCTTTGACAAAGCGGGAAAGAATATCCAATGGGAAAGACAGCCTTTTATAAATAAATAAATAATTTAAAATTCAATTTTATTGAACACATTTTTATTAATAACACATCTTTATGTTTCATTTAAAAAATACAAGATGCATGGAAAAAAGTTAATACTCTTCTCCGCGTTCCACCCTTTACTGCCCTGAGATAATGCTAACAACCTGACATTATATTTCCACTCTGTTCTGCATGCTTGGGGAAGCACGAAACCCAGGAGCTTGCTTGCTTTTTGTTTTTATAAGAAAGAGATACACTATACACATCACTCTCTAACTTCTAATTTTCAATGTTTAGGTATATTGAACACCCTTTCAAATTAGTAAGCTTTTTTAGGCATGAGTTATAGTGCTATTGGCCAAGTTCAATGTCAATGAATTAATAATATATATTAAATAAGGTGCCTTTAAACAGAAATACACATAAAACATGGTCATGTATCGATCCATTGACAGAAATGTGTCCAGAGGCTCACAGGAGCCTAACCTTATGTTTCTCCCAGGAGCAATGAATGAGTATTCACTAATTCAGAGTTCATGGTGACTTTATAAAACATAACTCCCATGAAAAACAAGAATCCACTGTATTTCAGACAGGTGCAGATTTTGAGAACAAATGCTTGTCAGTCAAACCATTTTTAACTATATTCACACAAAATAGATAAAATAAGGTCTGGCTAGTTACTTTAGTCAAAATCACACACACACACACTCATACTCCACACTCCCCAACTGGTAACCCCATTGGTGCTTTATTTTCTTTAAAGATTTTATTCATTTATTTGACAGAAAGAGTGCACAAGTAGGGGGAGTGGCAGAGGGAGAGGGAGAAGCAGACTCCTCCCTGAGCAGGGAGCCTGATGCGGGGCTCAATCACAGGACCCTGAGATCATGACCTGAGCCGAGGTCAGACGCTTAACCAACTGAGCCACCCAGGTGCCCCCCAAATTAGTTCTTTAATAGCTAGGAACCATCATTGTCTCTGTCCTACTAGACCAGTGCTGGAGGAAGAGGTCTGGGCTACTGGAGGCATATTTCCAGTTGAAGCTGTGAGGGCAATTGTCTTAGAATCTGTAAGTTGTTAAAGATATCTTTTTAAATGTCTTTGTTTTCTGCAAATAGTCATCCAAAGTGGATCCATTTAATGAATTATTCTTTCCATTTTATTAATATTGGAAGTAAAGCACAAATAATCAAAAAGGATATTTTGAGATCTATTGAGCAGGCTACACACACACACACACACACACACACGGCAAATAATCCAAATCAACACAACGAAAATGATCAGTTTTGGAGTGGGAAGAGGATTCTTATCCATGGTCTCATGAACATTGCAGTAATAGTCATTATTAAGAATCTGAACCCAAGTCCTCTGTTTTCTTTTGAATGTGTATGTCTTTTATTACTTTAGGCAGCATTTAACGAGAACTGGGGAAAAATAAGAGTATTTCATTATTTCTACAAAATGTAAATACAGCAGTCACTGAAGCATCCCCTGGGTAGTTCAAAATGTGGGTGCTCTCATCTAAATAATACTAACTTAACTTTAAAGAAATGATGGATAACTCTTCAAACTATAAACGTAGGCTAGACTTGGGGTTTATTTTTATGCCTAGACTTTTCCTCTGCTGTTAGAAGAGTCAGAGTCTCAGTTTAGATTTATCAGACATATATATAGTGCACACTAACTATTAATTATGGAAGAGAATTTAATTAAGACTACATGGATGGTCCTCCGCAAGCCAGGCCCAGTCTTGAATCCCTTTACCACCCTTCTCCTCTCTTCTGGTTGCTTTCACCTTCTACCCCCTTGCTCTGTCTGCCTCCTACCACCCAAATCTCAAGGACTCCTGGGTTCCCCTTGTCCTTAAATTATCTGGAACTTCGTCCTTTCAAATCCTGTCTACTTCCTAGAGCATCCCAAGAACCAGCTGAAAATGTTTTCTCCCTTTCTTGACTCCTAACTTGTACTGATAATTCATCCTATACATTTTATTTTAAAGAATAATGTTTCCCTTTATGTGTGTGTATATTTAATATACCTGTGTAATCACCTACGTAAGACCTGCCTACCCAGTAAGAGTTTTTGAGAACAGCCTTCTTGTCATCTTGTTTTTTTTTTCTTCTGTTAGCCTGAGCATTAAAGCACATTTTTCAACTGTGTCATGTGTGAAATACAATAAGAATGGTATTTCTTTTTTTTTTTTTAAAGATTTTATTTATTTATTTGACAGAGAGAGAGATAGCGAGAGCAGGAACACAAGCAGGGGGAGTGGGAGAGGGAGAAGCAGGCTTCCCGCCGAGCAGGGAGCCCGATATGGGGCTCGATCCCAGGACCCTGGGATCATGACCTGAGAATGGTATTTCTTAAAGGCTGTAACTACAGGGGTGCCTGGGTGGCTCAGTCGGTTAAGCATCTGCCTTCAGCTCAGGTCATGATCCCAGGGTCCTGGGATCCAGCCCTGCATCCTCCCTGCTCAGTGGGGAGCCTGCTTCTCCCTCTCCCTCTGCCCCTCCCCCTGCTCATGCGCTCTTGCTCTCTCTTAAACAAATAAAATATTTTAAAAAACCCGGCTCTAACTACAAATCAAGTGTGGGAGAATTAGGCTAAAGGTGCAGGGAGATTTTCCAGGAGGAAGTTGAGAATAAAACAAAGGGTGAAAGAGAAGAATTTTACTTAAATTATTTGAAAATAATAATGATGTGATTCCTTTCGTAATCATCTGTCCCAGGTTTCCTACTCACACCCTACACTGCAGCCAAACTACACGTTTCCCCAAATACTGTTTCCTTCCTCTGTGCCTTTGCATGGCCTTGGGCCTTTGTATAGTCTACTGCGCTGGGTTCGAATTCTGATTGCACTACTTAAGGGCCGCGTCACTGTCCACGATCTCGTTTACTTCTCTGACAAACGATGATCATGGTACCTGTAGCCTAGAATTTCTGGAACTCTCAAGTGATAGTAATCATGCAAGGTACCCCCACCTCTGCCATCCTTTAAAGCAGTATTTATCAAACCATAGTAGACAATCATTGGGTTGTGAAATAAACTTCAGGGGTTCCGATCATGATTTCTGGTTAAGCAAACCAAGTACAGCAGAGTAGAGTAGGATACAGCAGACTGCACTGGCCCGTAATAAGTGAAAATATTGCTTTGTAGACATTTTATTGCATATATATGAATATGTGTCCTACACTGTGACATGAAATGTATTTCTCTCGGAAGGTTCTGGAAAAAACACAGTTTGAAAAACTCTTTTGCCATCAGTTTAAATTGCATGTCATTCGTGGAACCTTTCCAGATTCTGTGACCCAGACACAAACTTTCTTCTTTGACCTTGGACTCCTGCCTGGCAGCCACATTCTGTGTGGCTTCAGAGTTGCTTCTGTAAGTATATCATTTTTACAACAGGTTCCGAAGCTCTTTGAGCATCTAGAACGGGCCTTGTTTATCTCTGCATACTTAGCAGGGCTCTTAGCATATTTTTTTGCACATTATTAATACTAAATACATATTTTGTTAATAAATGACTAAGTTTTACCCACATTTAATTCTGGAGGTGACACATTTCACAAAGAAAGCCTGGAAGAGAGACTAGATCCAAATATTCAGGAATTTAACTTCAGTCAGAGGAAAAACCCATATCTACTTATTTGTTTTAATGAGGAATACCTTCTCCTTAGCAAAATATTTCCAAACTTCTTGAAAGGGGCTTGTGTTATCAGATAAGGTATTTCCCTCTTAATCTATGTAGGATGGGACTTCTTAAACTGGATGTAATGGGTGAGTTTTCAGAGTACATAAGCTTTCTGAAATTATATATAGAATCTGTTATATGTATACGTGCGCACACACACACACACACACACACACACACACACACCCTGGAGTGTAAGAGTCCAAAACTTTATTTCTCAAGGGGGTGTTCCATGATCCAAGAAACCACAAATATAAGTCTCTGTGTGATATATCCCTATCAGTAAAGAAGAATTTCCCAACTATCTGCATTTTCCTTTAGCCTCAACCCACTTTCCTTTTATCTTAGGAATCATCCAGAGAGGGTTAACGATCCAGATTCTCTCCCTGGTCCAAAGAGCACCCTCTGCTATTACGTTAGGTACGGAGGGAGGCACTGGGACTCTTTCAAGCCATTAGGAAATCATTTAGTCACTGATCTCCTGTGTCCTGCTCCCTCTAGTAATCTCTTATTGGTTTTCCACAGCAATAAATCACCTGTTTACTCAGCATCTCGACAGCTCTTGGAATATGTGACCATCATGCCTATTCGCCTTCCTCTGGCGTTACAGAATCCCGATGGGCGGTGCGGGGCATCACTAATGCTCAGTTTGCTTTTGGCCTTTCGGCTTGATAAGGGATGAGCACAAGGCAGGCCACTGCAATTAATCGTTATTTGGGACCTCCCACCTAATGGGCTCCCTAGGCTGGGGAGCAGGGGTCGCTGGGCCCAGAACAATGTGGAGATTAATGCATCCAGTGTTGAAGTGGAATGTGATGTCTGCACCTTTGTTTGCAGCCATGCCTTCTAACGTCCCCCACCAGTGGGACCTCTTCCAACACATTCTCCCCAAACAAGCAGGAGTGCCCAGATAGCCATCAGGGGAATGGTAAACACTCTGGATATTTAAACAGCTCTTGCCCTTCACCTTGAAGCTCATCCTCTCTCTTTCATACTAATTCGCACCATTAAAACTGACCTTGCTTTCCAGAAATGAGATGCCAGGGCCCCGGGGAACCTGACCTAAGATTTAGAAACCAGGTAAAGATTTCCAGCCAGCCGAGGAGGAGCACAGACAAATTACCCTCTGATTTTCTGGGCAAAGGGTGCCACCTCTGTAAGGCAACATGGTGATTGTATTTCAGTGCTTCTCCAGAGCTGTCCTATAGGCAGTCAGCTTCAAGGACAGTGGTCCAGGTTGGATGCTAGTTCCGGGAGGCTGGCCTCTCCCAGCAGCTATAACCTGGGCGGGGGTGGTGGGGGGGCGGTGGAGGGAAGCATCATCCTGGTAGGTTAAAGAAACAGTTGATTCTTGATTTTTTTTTTTTCTCCTGCATGGAATCTAAAAGCCTGAAACATTAATCTCTTCAAATGCAACTCCCCCTCTGCCCTAATTGAGCACTTATCTTATGGGCAAACAGCTTAGCGGTGAAATCAAATCACTTAAAAGGTGACTCTTTTTGGAGGACAGCATCTTAGGCCAGTAGTGATCTCCATTATCCATTATGCACTTAAAGTGCAGTTTTCTGTTCTTGGCTGAGTTTCCATTTTTTCCCCACTCCCATTACACTTCATACTGTTTGGCTTTCCACAGCAGGAGCTATGGTGCATCTGAACTTGGAGTCAGGCCTCTCTTCTTCCATTCACAAGAGCCCCCTTGCTCCTGGGTAAGCAGGATATTAATTCTTCACACGGCCCGATGAACTGAAAACACAGGAGGTGGAGGCCATTATGAATTCCCCTTCACTAATGGGCAGTTTCCAACATTGTGTCTGCCAGGACTCTGATTTTCCATACAAACTGGAAAGGTTTTAAATCCGCACCCCAGTTCTCAGCCCTTGGCAGCAAGGAGTCTTGTCTCGCTCATGGTCGGATGGCCATTCTAATCGGTGACCATAGGGCTGGTGCCGTGGCTGATTACCCTTCCGCCTGACCTGGAAATATCAGGGATAGCGGTACAACGAGGAAGGTTTTTGCAGATACCTGTTGTCCCTGTTTTCCAGCTCTTAGTAGGCCTGTTTTTTTGCTCTTTGTAGAGGTGGTGATAACGAATGCTTGACGTTGGGAAGTGTGCGATCCTCCATCACCACGGCCCTGTTAGCCTCCAGGCCTGCATTGGCAGAGCCGGGAGGAGCCCAGAGCCTTAGGCTCCTACCTCCCATCCTGTCCCTCCCCCACCCTCAGCCTCACAAAGAGCAGGACGGCCCGGGGACTAATCCCATCTGTCCACCACGGGAGCCCAGAGACCGCCATGTCCTTCTTCAACGCTGGACCCTCATACCCATGAGACCCTCTGATCTGACCCCATCACAGACCCCTCCCCTCCACGGTGCCCTCTGAACAGACTGCTTAGTAGCAGAAGCCGCTGTGTCCTCAGTCTATTGTTCTAAGGAGATGTGACTCAATCTCCATGAGGACAACACGCTCCTGGCAGCCCCTGCTGGCGGTTTCCTCCCTCTCAGCCCTCAAGGTTCTGACCCTGGGCTTATCATTGTCCTTTCAGAACATTCTCCCCCTTCATCTTCAAGGCTCATGTGGAAGACTCTACCACCAAGCCCTCCACCTGGATGGTCTCCTTGGTCAGTGACCCCAGGGCCCTCCTCCTTCACAGGAAATTGTAGTTTGGAGCCCACAAGTCAAGCGCTGCCGTAGTTCTTGGTGAGAGAACAGACCAACTTCCCAGCTCTCTGCTGTGTCAGCTCTCTGGCTTCCTCTTCACCTGTAACTGTGTCCTCCACCCCCTCCTAGCCCTCTGCCCCCATGGCCATACCTTGCACCTTCCCATTATGACATACCCCAACTCTCCCCTACCTCAGTTTCTCCACCCCGCTTGGAGACCTCCACCTCTTCTTGTTTGCCAGATCCCTCCCCCCTACCCCCCAACCCAAGAACTTCTCCCATCCCACCGGAATTTGCAGCCCACTGAGCCTCTGACCTCTCCACTCCCTCCACCTGCTCACAGCGTCACTGACCTTGCCCAGTTTCACTCCCAAGGCCCATCATAGATGCTTTGCACAAACCCATAGTGCCTTCTCTCTCTCCCTTCGCCATGGTCGTTTGGGAAGGCCCAGTCCCTGGATTAATCCAACTCCCTGCCTTCTCATCACCTGCACTGCAGCATCTGGCTGTGGCTGGAGGAAAGCATAAAACCATGTTTCATGCTACCCTCTCTCCGTGATGCTAACCTTGCGTGCGCCCTCAGGCCCCCCAGCTACTTGTAGTTCACTCTCCCACTCTCCTGGTCTACTGCTGTTTCATGTCTTTTCTTTCTCCAGACTTCCACTACTTTGTCTCATCCTCACTCCTATCAGATAACCCTTCTTCCTGTTTCACTGCAAATTAGAAGCAGGCAGAAGAGAAATTTCATGTGTCCTCCATCAACCTGCCTGAAGACACCTTGTACTCTGCCTTTCCTCCTACTCCTAAGCCAGGACCCACTCCCTCTTGGTTCTCCTGCTACCTCTCTCATCCATTCTTCTTTGTTTCCTTTGCTTTGTTTCTCCTCATCTTCCAGAGCTCTGAACCTTGGAGTGCCCCCAAGGTTCTGTCCTCAGTTCTTTTTTTCTGTCCGTATGCACCTGCTTGGTGCATCCAGTCCATATGCACCTGTTTGGTGCATCCCGTCCTGTGGCTTTAAAAACCACCTGCATCTGTATCTGTAGTCTGGACCCCTTCCTGAATGTAAGGCTCAGGTGTGCACCTGCGTGCTCAGCATTGCCACGATGGATGTCTAATAAGCATTTCCCACCTAACGAGTCCATATTGGAACCTCTAGTTCTCTCAAGTTAGAAAGTAAGGCTGATCTTCCTACATTTTTTTTACCATCTTGGCAAATTGTTAACTATCCTTCTAATTTCTTAGGAAAAAAACCCTAGGATCATGAAATTCCTGATTCATATCTCCTCCTAGCCACCCATTTTCAATTCATTAGAAAATCATCCTCTTACCATCAAAATATTTCCCAGATATGTCTACTCACTTCCTACACATTGACTCCTGCCACCCAGCGTTTAGACCAGTGCCCACCATGTGGACAGGGTTCTGTGACTGTGTGTTGAATACTGAAGGCCTTGAGACCACGCAGAGCGGATAACTTATAATTTTATAGATTAAAAAAATTGAAGTGACATGACATCATCAGACTTTTCACAGAGGTTGTTGTGGAGGCAGAGGTGAGAGAACCCAGTGATGGGTTTTACTGTATTAGAGACTTGTCTCCACAGCAATCTCATGGCCTGCTTATTTGCACTTCTTTCTCAACAAAGCAAGAAGTTCACATTCTTCCCTACCCCCCTTTACACATAATGTTTATTTTTAAATATAGTATATCATTCATTGAGAGATACTGGCTGAGGTGGCCGGGAAGGAATTGTAGAAAATTTGGAATGTGAAACCTTGTTTACAGAATTGCAACTTTATTTTTGACAACCTGTGGTAGTTCCAAATATATAACTGTTTATTTTCTCATTCTTTACAACCACTTCCTTCTACACACACAGTCCTTCAAAATGATCAATCAGATGCTTAACAGCATTGATACCCACAAAGGATAGCCCTGGGTGTTTTCAATGTCAGACTGGAGCATATTTCAGTCTGATAATACTGGTGATCACAAAAATGAGTTTGATTGCCCTGTTGGACAGTAAATGGTTTTGTCTCCAACTCAGAAAATTATTTCAGTATGTTGTCTTGCCTGGTGAATTTTATAACCACTGTTCCCCTAATTCTTGTTTCAACTGGCTTTACCTTTTTACTTGTTCCCTCGTGTTGAGTTATATAAATCTAACTTGTATGTTTGTCCTGTATTTATATGAGAGTCCTGCTTTTAAGTAGTTTGTATTGTGACCAAGTGTATAACATACCTGGTTATGTTGCCTTTGCTTGTTTGTAAACATTTCTTATTGATGTGTAGTGCAGAGTTAAACTTTATATAAATTATATATTTATATTTATATAAATATACAAAACTATATATAAACTTTATATAAATAACTTTCTATAAACTTTCTATAAACTTTATATACTGTATTTTTTGGGTATCTGGTTTATTTCGTCAACACCTTTCTGAGATTTATTCAGGTGTTGTGTGCCGCAGTGATGTATTCACTCATTGCCTTAAGAGTATTCCACAGAATGAACATAACGCATTTTATCTACCCACTTTACTACTCATGGACATTTGAGTTGTTTCCAGTTTGGGATTATTATGAATATCGTCGCTTTGAAGATTTTTGTTAGTCTTTTTTGGTATATATGTAAGCATGTGTAGGAGTGGAATTGCTGGGTTCTAGAGTGTGCCTGTGTTTAGCTTTACCAGATACTGCTAAAAAGTGCTGCATCCCTTTATATCCCCACGCACAGTGCACATGAATTAATTACTATTGTTCCACATTTTCACCAACTCTGGGTAATGTCAGGTTCAATTATTATAGCCCATCTGCTAGGTGGTATATAGTGGTATCTTGTTTGAGATTTAACTTGCATTTTCCTGATGACTCATGATGTTGAATAACTTTTAGTATGTTTGATGGCCTTCTGGACATCCGTTTTTGGTGAGATGCCTATTCAAATCTTTTGTCCATGTTTTGTTGGAATCGTCTGTGCATTTCTTATTAGTATGTAGAAGTGGTTTAAATATTGTGGATATGAGTTCCTTGTCCTTGAAAATAATCATTTTCCTGTTGTAGTCCTCTCTAAATGATGTCTTTAGAGGAATGGAAGTTTTCAATTTATTGGTCTTTGACTTTATTATTAGTGCTTTTTTGTGTACTGTTAAGAAATCTTTGCCTATCTCAAAATCCTAAAAATGTTCTCCCATATTATCTTTTAGAAGCTTTATTGTTTTATCTCTCACAGTTAAGTCAGTCTTCAATCTATCTGAAATTGACTACTTGATATTTGAGTGTAGTATATATATACAAGTTCAGTGTGTGATACTGATAACTTTGGAGTGTCGGACATCTAAAGGAGAAAGTCCTAAATATCACATGTACAAAGACTATGCCAATAGATACAAAAACATCTCCTCAATTTAGGGCAAAACATCTGTTAATTCCGTGGTTTGGTATCATGTTGACCAACTAAATGAATGATATTTTGACTAAAATCGTTCAGTTGCAATTTGATTTTGGCATTGTGGAAACATAGCAACGGGACTGAACATGAAAGTCTACTTAGAAGAAGAGAGTGATCTTGAAATTGGCTTCTGGCCCAGACCTAATTATTCCCAAGATACACCTGTTAACAAAATTAGGCTTGATTTCTTTAGTCACCTCTTGTTATCATTATAAATTCATCATTTTCCTGGCAGGGGCTGATTTGGGTCCATTAGGTTTCCTCTGTCTTTAATAGTCAATGACTCCAGCTTCTCTCAGTTCCAGGCAAACCAACTGATTATTATAAAAATTAAAATATAGATAGGTTTAAAATGACCACAGGCCACAACAGATAATTTTAGATTTTGTGAAGGAGGCAAGATAATTTTTTAAGGTCCTTTTAGCTCTAAGAGTTGATGTGTATATGAGTATGCATGATATTAATATATACACTTACAGACATACACATACACGCATTCACAGACACACAACACATTTTTGTGTGTATATAAAATCCTAAGCATTTATCTATTAGCAAACATAAAAATTTCTGTGAAAGAATCAGGTTATTTTCTTATTTATTTAACCTAACCATTACTAAAGTAACCTAACATTTCCTAAACTCTAGAGAGCAAACATCTATAATCCTATCACTCGGATACTACCAATTTTATCATTTTAGGGGTATTTCTTACCAGTCTTTTTGAAATCTCTAATGGAGAAATATGTTTAATAGAGAAAAATGTCTATAAATATTTTTTCTACCAGTTATCAAATTTTGCAAAAATTGAGAAGTAGCATTGGGATGATTTAACTTAAAATATAGGTCATGAAACATACTAAAAAAAAATTCACTTTGTTAGTGTTTGAGGGTGAGGGTGGAGCATCTCAGGGAGATTTGTGGTGGTTTTCCAGGACAGCTGATACTAAGGCCAAAAACAACTGCCAATCAGGCGAGTCAGACCAGAGTAGTTAGATATGCCATGGATCAAGCAAGCAACAGTGTCTTCAGACGTGGGCCCCAAATAAAAGTCCTGGGTGGAGGTGGCAGCACTTGGAACCAAGAAGATTCCTGATTGGACAGCTCATGCAGCAGCTCCCAAGCAGCAGGGATTTATTTAGTCAATGGCCGTCAAGGCTTCTCCTGAGAGTCTAAAGGCTACGTGGGAGCTGCTTAGTTGCAGATCACTGAATTAGTTAAAATATTACCAACAGTCCATATTTTAATTCTTGTTAGTTTCCTCTCCCCTCTCATCACTGAATTGCCCTGATGGCACTCTTAATACCAGTAATTTATAAAATAAAGAGTCCTAAATATTTGGGAATGGACTTGGCATTAGTCTCTCCATCCTCTGCCCCCAACCCTCTATTCTTGGTCCCGAAATAGCCAACTTGGACAATGGGGGCGGGGGGCGCGTGTTCCTAGGATGGAAGTTAAATGGGATGTCCATGACTTCTCTTTCTTAGACTATGTCTGAGCTCCATTGTTAGACTTAAAATTTATGTGGGGAGTCTGCATCCATCTTTGGCTGGTAGAATCATGAGAATAAACAAGATATCTTTTTGTATATTATGATTCTTCAGAGAAACGGAATACACACACATACAGACGAGAGAGAGAGAGAGAAAGAGAGAGAGAGATTATAAAGTATTGGCTCAGGGGGTTATGGAAGCTGATGTGCCATCTGCAAGCCGAAGACCCAGGAAAACCAATGGTAAAGGAAGGCCTGAGAGCCAGAAAACCAATGGTATAGATGCCAATCCAAGTCTGAAGATCTGAGAACCAAGAGTGCCAAGAGCAGGAGATCAACGTCCCAGCTCAAAAGTCAGGCAACTTTCCTGCACCTTTTTGTTCTATTTAGCCCCTCAGTGGATTGGATGATCTTGATCCACATTGGGTCTTTTTGTGAGATTTTTTTTTCTTACTAGTTTAATTTCTTCACTGGTTATAGGATTGTTCAGGTTTCTTTTTGAGCCAGTGTTTTTAGTTGAAGCCCTTTCTATGAATTTGTCTATTTCATGTCAATTGTCATATTTGGAGTATAAAATTATAATATCCTTTTATGATCTTTTGCAATGTCTGAGGGCTCCGTAGTGCTATTAGTCAGTTGTGTTTCGTCTCCTTTTTTTCTGGTTTTGGAGTCAGCGTCATCAAAGATTTAGCAGTTATGTAAGGTTTTTTTCAAAGACCAATAATTGGTGGGTTTCATTGCTCCTTTCTTTTGCATATTTGTTTTTATCTTTATTTATCTCTTTATCTTTATTTTATTTATCCTAATTTTATTATCTACTTTCCTTCAGTCTTACGGGCTTACTTGTCTATTACTTTCCCAGGTTTTGAGTTGAATACTTAGCTTACTAATTTGCAGCCTTTCTTCATTTCTAACACATTTATTTCAAGACTACATTTCTCTAAGTGATGCTTCAACACATCCTTCTCAACATTTCTAGTGTTTTATTGTTGTATTTAGATCTATCTCTTGTTTAAAAAAACCCCACAAATGGTTGTATTTTGTTTTGTTTTCATCCACACTGACAGAAGTCAGTCAAGTAATCCACTTATGTATACATTAACAACTACTGATATATTGGGATCAAATCTACCATCTAATTTTGTGTTTTCTAGTTGTCTAACCTCTTCCATGCTTTCTCTTCTCCTTTCTTGACTTCTTTTGGGCTGATTTTCTTTTTAGCATTTCATATTTTTCTTCTACTTATTTGTAATTATATATCCTGCTTTTATTCTTTATTTTTAATTTGGAAATTGAAATGTAGGTTAATTTATCAAGTCTAATGTTAATTAATACTTTTATCCTCATCTTGAACAATACAGAGATCTTTTGAAAATTCTACCATTAATAAACCTCTTTTTATCTTTTTTAAATTCCAAAAAACATTGATTTAAAATTTTTTTTTTTACAGTCAAACTCATTTTGAGTTACCCATATATTTCCCACTTCCTTTGCTTTTTATCCCTTCTTATATTTCAGATCTTCCATCTGGAATCATTTCTTCTACCTAAACTATATGTTTTAGAATTTCCTTTAATGAAGTGCTGGTGGTGAATGCTTTCAGTTTTTATTTGACTGAAAATATCTTTTTAAGACTAAGATGAAATAAAGATATTTTCAGTGAGTTTGGCATTCTAGCTTGCTAGTAATTTTTTATTTTTATTTTTTTAATTTAATTTTATTATGTTAATCACCATACAATACATCATTAGTTTTTGATGTAGTGATCCACGATTCATTGTGCTATTTTTTAAATGTATGTTGTAAATATCATTCCATGAACTTCTAGATACTATTATTTATGTTGAGAAGTCAGCTTTCAGTATACGGTAGCTTTTGAAGGATACTCTATTCTCTGTCTGCTCTCACTTTGATTTTCGTCAGTCTCTCCATAATTTGTCTAGGTGTGGATTTCTTCTTCTCTATCTTGCTTGAGATTCATTGGCTTCATGGGATCTGTGGACTGGTGCCCTTTACCGTGTCTGGGAAGCTCTCAGTTATCACATCTTTAAATAATGATTATGTCTCATTTCTTCTGTCTTTTTCTCTTGGGACTGTGATTTCACATATGTTACATATTCCTGCTCTGTCTCATATCACTCATGCTCTTTTATGTAACTTCCATTCTTTCTTCTCTCTGTGTCTTCAGCTTGGATGTTTCTGTTGACCTGTTTGCCTATTCATCAATCCTGTCTTCACCAAGTCTCATCTGCTATTAAGTGATGCCTCTGTCCCATTCAATTTATTTTCTCCTTCTTGGATTCTAATATATATCTATATATTATATATATATTATATTATTATTACATAATTATATAATATATAAAAACATATATATTCTAATTATATATATGTATATAAAGCTTAATATAGATATTAAGCTTTTTCATTCTGTGTTCCATGATTCTCATTCTGTCTTCTGTATTATTCCCAGTTTTGTTTACAACTTTGTGCTATACTCTGGATAATTTTTTAAATTTATCTTCCATTTTAGTAATTCTCCCTTTTGGTGTTTCTAATTTGATGTTAAAGCCATCAATTATTTCTAAGTAGGTTAATTTCTTTTTAATTTCTAGAACTTCTATCTGGTTATTTTTCAAATGCACAATGGGACATTTTTATAGTTTTCTGTTTCTGCAGGTATCTTTAAGCTTATCTGGTATTTCTTTATGCATAGTCTAGTTGTTTTACGGTCTATGTCTAATATTGTCAATATATGAAGCCTTTGAAGGTATTTTGTTTGTTTTATTTTGCTGGTTTTCATGAAGACTAATTTTCTTGGGTATCTGGTTACCTTTGGCTGTGTATTACATTGCATGTGAAAAATTATTTGTAGGAATTACTTGAGGCATATAGTATAGGTGCTTCCCTCCAGAAAGAATTTACTTTTACTTCTCCAAAGTGCCTAGGGTCACTATAATTCCATGACCTCCTTAAACCAAATTCCAGGCTTTACATTACCTGTATAACCAAAGGATTTGAAACTGTTACGAAATTCCCCATGAGCTTTGCCATTTTGATTTGCCCTAACCTTTGAGTGCATGGCTATTTGAAGTCTCAGCAACTTTTTGGGAGGGATGGTGGAGAGAATTGGCTGCAGAGAGTTTCTTATAGCATGCCCCATCTTGGACAGACTCTGGGATTTCTTTTCAATCTCCTCTCACTTAGAATCCCATCAAAAATAAGATTCTAATATATTGGGATACCAAATCTTCAAGGCAAAAAAGACTTCTGTGCTTTCTTAACTTTTGTGGTACTCATTTATTTATTATTTATTTGGGACTTTTAGTAATATACTTTAAAAATCCATCCATTTTTTTTTAGCTCCTGAAAGTAGCAGAAAGCTATATGAAACATTCTTTTTCCTTATAATGTTGAATAAAACCTGGATGTATTTTGGGATAAAATTTAAGTTTCCAAGAACTTTTAAGATAAAACAAAAGACTTAAAACATATTTTTTGTTCATTGCAGATCACTTGATATTCTATCCCTGGTCAGAACCTCTTCTTCATCTTCTGCCAATTACCCTACTCCTCACTATGTATACACAGATGCATACAAATATACTTATTTTCTGTTACTGTTTTTCTCTGGGAAAATGTATGAAAAGCACTGTCCTATTTTGTTTATATTATATCTCTTGGATCTATTCTCTTTGCTTTTTATATTTTTCGTATAGTCATTACTTGTGGGTTTTGTTTTGCTGTTTTTTTGCTCTAGGAGGATTTCTCAAGCTGTTTATCTAATTTCTTGATTTACTATTCATTCTGTTCTTTAGAGCCTCCACTATATTTGTCATTTTTAGTATAACAATTTCCCTCTGAAAGTAATCTTCACTGCTCTCAATTTTTTCCTTTTTCTTTTATATAATATCTTAGGGAATCATATTGAGAATATAAATTAGATTTAAAAAACAGTTTTCTCTTGGATTTTGCTTGGTGCATAATCTGTTTCACCACAGAACGTTTCATCTGATAAAGATGCATGCACTTCTTTTGAACTACAGGATTTTTTTTCTTGTATAGTATGTTCTTTGTTTTCTTATCCTTTCAGATGCTTATGTACATCCAGTATGTGGAGCTCAAATAAGTTGTCCTGAAAATGTATTTATTGAATATATATTTATATATTCACATCTTTATACCCTTAAAGAGGAACAGGAAAAATCTATTTCTCTACCTACCTACCTACCTATCTTCTTTTTGCCTTCATAGAGTTTCATCTACCTGTTAAAAGAGTTGTGCAGGAGAGAATTCTCTGCTTATTGGGGAGGTTCTTACCTGTGTTTGCCCCTGCATTGCTCACATTAGGAGTCCCTACAGCTCAATGAACACTTGATCCATCCTCACATTCTCTGGAGTTAGGAAACCAGTTTTCTTCCCCCAAACTACAAGCCAGTTTTTGCTCACACTGAATATTTTTGATAATATCTCACAAAGGTCACCACCAAAGAATATTTCCCCTGTTCGCCTCACCCATGTTCTCTGTAAAGTGCTGCCCTTCCCTCTGGTTCCGCTCTGGGAAGTCCAATATAATCTCTTCTGTGTGTTTAGTCCTTCCCCAAAAAGCAGGAAGAGTCGAGGGCTTTGGTTTTCGGCTTCAAAAATTCTTTAGGCAAGAAAATAGTAAGGGCTTTGCTATGTGCTTGAAATTGGAGAATCAAAATATACACGGAGTAAAATACAACTTAATAGCTCCTGAAAGGTACCTTGCTGGAAGGTATCTGACTACCAAAATAGAGCAAGTAGAGGGCATGTTTAAGTAAATATTGCTTGAAAGAAAAAAAGAAGAAAAGAAACACAAGGAAAGAAAGTCACTTATTCCTTTCCTTCAGAAAGCTCTTTGACCAGTGTTGGGCCTGGAACTGTTTTATTTAGCCTGTTAATAGAAATCAAAGCAAATGAGCACATAGTTATTTTTCAACTACATAGGCTAAGAAGATGAAGACAATACTTTTCACTAAATGTGTGAGTCAAGTTTATCTGTCACCATGATGACATTAGCTTGATGTCATCAGCAACTCAAGGAGTCAAGAATGGGTTTTGCTTACTGCATAGGTGTCTAAATTATGAGAAAATAATAAAATCAGATGATTGTACTGGAAGTCAGGGATCATCTCTATATTTTTGAACATTTCAGTGGGAATTTGGGAAGATTCAGAGTGCCGTAGTGAATCAAATTCCTAATGTGGCTGTGCTATCATTACTGAAGACTGTAGGAGATAAGGAGATCGCTGGGACAGACTACAGTACTTGATGATACTGACAGACTCCAGCACGCTCCTTAAGTGCTAGGCTGGAGCTCTCAAGTACATAGCATGGTATTGTGTATTACCTCGTATTGAAGTTAAAGAGAAATCTTCCTCAAGAATTGTTTGAACATTTGTATAGTTTAGGATACTCCTATTAGAAGTACAAGAGGAAATAGATGCTTTAATCTTAATACCATGGCCAAAACTAACATTACCCATCCATGAGATAGAAGAGAAAAAGTTAAACTAACTCAAAACCTGGTGCATCTCTTCATCTTTGGCACGCCATCTTAGATAGCTTTATCAAGTAAGTTGGACAAATTGAGATGGTGGGCCCCTAGATTATTTTCAAGTGGTAGCGTGCTACTTTTGGCTTCTTAATGTGTAGTTGAAAAGCGCAAGAAGCTCAGTTTGCCAATTCAACCTTGTAGAGCTGAAAATTTTTGACTACTAAGAGAAACTGCTGGTACCCCATGCATGATGAAGAGGACATATGTCTCTGAAACACAGGCTCCCCCATCCAGATATCGAACCCTTACAAGTGTGAATAATCACTGACATTTACATAACTATTATATCATCAACTTGATGATTAGAAAACTTAATGGAGTAATAGCATTTCAGTTAATAATAAGAATAACTGACATTTACTGAATGCTTTATAAGAGTTGCACACTGTGGTACATCACATATTTTTTCCGCCTTATTTAAGCCTTATAAACCTCATGATCCATTTTACAGAGGAGACTGAGGCTTCAAAAGCTTAGGGAGTTTACTTTAAGTCTTATAGTGAACACATATCAAAGCAGGGATTTGAACCAAATTTTTCTGATTCTAAAGTTGGTGTCCTTTTCAACTAAGCCATGTTGCCTCACGTATAAACAATCTGTGTAGGCTCTCTTTTCCTCTAGGATACAGCTGACCGTCGAACAACGTGGGGGTTAGGGGTGCTGATGACCACACCGTTGAAAATCCATGTATACATTTTGAATCTCCCCAAACTTAACTGCTAACAGCCTGCTGTTGACCGGAAGCCTGACGGATAACATAATCAATTGATTAACACCATTTTGTGTGTTATATGTATTATGTGCTGTATTCTTACAATAAAGTAAGCTAGAGAAAAGAAAGTGTTATTAATAAAATCAAAGGGAAGAGAAAATACATTTACAGCACTGTCCTATGTTTATCCAAAAAATTTATGTACAAGTGGACCCATGCAGTTTAAACCCATGTTATTTGGGGTCAGCTTTATTTACATTTGGGTTTCTGATTTTCTTACCTTGAAGTGGATGCTTAAAAGGAGTCAGAGTCGGTTCATAAGGATTTTTCACACAATCTTATAATCTGTCATGCCTCCCCTTAAGTAAAGATGGGTCAACTTCACACTATGTGTAAGGAAGATATTGGGCATGTTTTGGTGTAAAGTATACAACAAACCTGGAATAATTTTGAACATGTGAGTACAAACTGATGGATGCTGTGAGTTTTAAGTGCTGCCAGAGTTATCTTTTGAGCAAGATAACTGATTCAATAATATTTACCTTTCAACGACTGTAACTGTGCCTCAGGAGAAAATAAAGCAATGAGGGATATTCCCTGACTTGGATACAACAGCCGAGCAGCTGTGGAGAAGAGAAACTGTCTAGGATCAAGTGGTGTGTTAGAAACATTTTTGTACTGTCTTGTGAGACTTGACTAATAAACTTCCAGGAATTTTGTAAGCAAGGTGTGAAATGTAGCTATTATTAAAAATTAAATTATAGAGTCTTGCAATTAAATTACAATAAAAGCAAAGTGATAAATACTCAGCAACACTTCCTAATGATTTTGTTACAGTTTGGTATTATCTCCCTTCTTGCAGTTGTTCCATTGTATCTGTATGGTGGAAATTGACCTAGGGTTCTGATACTGCATATCTCTTCCTAACTTTGCATTCAGTGATGCCACATGAGTGTTCTGAAATTGACCACAGTGGGAGTATTTCCATGAGACAAATTGGCAAACCCTACATGTCAAGGCTTGATTGATTGTTTTGCTGATTGCCTAGGCAAGTTTTGGCAAACTGCAGCCAGTCAGCCAAATTCAGCCTAAGGTCTGTTTTCATAAAGTTTTATTGGAAAACAGCCATGCCCATTTATTAATGTGTTATCTGTAGCTGCCTTTTTTTTTTTTTTTTTTTTTTTTTTACAACAGCAGAGTTGAGTAGTTGGTGAGAGCAACCCTCTGTCCCACAAATTCTAAAATACTTACTATCTGGCTCTTTACAGAAAATGTCCTCCAGCCCCAGAATCTAGACTTATTAGGAAACTGACAGGGAAAATATTTGATAAGACAGGTTAAACATAGAAGGACATTGTATGTATAGACCTTGCATTGTGGCTAGCATGAAAACTTGTAAAAATCTTCCAGGATTCAGGGGCGCCTGGGTGGCTCAGTCGGTTAAGCGTCTGCCTTCGGCTCAGGTCATGGTCCCAGGGTCCTGGGATCGAGCCCCGCATAGGGCTCCCTGCTCCGCGGGAAGCCTGCTTCTCCCTCTTCCACTCCCCCTGCTTGTGTTCCCTCTCTCAGTGTCTCTCTCTTAAATAAATAAAATCTTTTAAAAAAATCTTCCAAGATTCAAAAACAATTATCCAGTTCAGCAAAAGAGTTGCTCACGTTGTAGGCAAATGGGTGAAGTTCCCATATCTGTGTGTAGTGCTGAAGTGGAAGTTTCATTTTAGTGAATATCATTTGTTTGAGGTGGAGAAATATTTTAACAGTAGGCAGTATATCAGATTTAATGACAATAAATGTATTAAGGAAAGAATCAGCAGACTGGAATGAAATTTTATCAAATCATGATTGAATTGCAATAGTGGATTGCCTATGGATGCAAGAGTTTGGAGAAAATCGCTGAAAGCATTCTGTGAGAATCAATTGGCTATATAAAATTTATAATAAAAAGTACTGTACACTTTATTATATGTAAATGATGTGCTACATATTCTTAATATCAGTAAAATTAACAATAGACTTATGCACTTATCAATCTATGATTTTCTCCAAAGAACCAGTTGTTAAACTTTTACCAGCACACCACGAAGCAGGCTGGCACCAGCATGTAACAGCTCTTTGCCCCAGTGATGTTAGGAGACCCAACTTGTCACGAATTATTTCCCTTGTGGACAAAACCAAGCAAATCAAAATGGAACAGTAGGCAGTAGTAAATTGAATAGTAATAAAATTGGCCAGGGCAATAGACAAGACTTGGTCCCCAAAGAGTCATAAGCATCATATCCTTCACAGCTACATCCAACTGAAGGAGCACCTGGTATGATTTACCTTGAGACCAATGTAAGTAAAGTCGGGAGTCAGTGGTGGCTACCTGTGTTGATTAGGAAATGAAAACAAATGCTCTTACGAACACCTCCACAGGCCGAGGGATTTACACAGCTTTCGTTTTTGCTCTTCTCACCGTTCAGTATGGTTTGGGGATTGGAAGTATTGGCCCTGCTCAAGCAGAGACCCAGGCTCTTTCCATTGAGGGGCCCTGCCATCACCAGGGGACTCAGAGTCCTCGTGGGGTGTCTGGTATCTGGTTGGCCCTCGAGGAGAGCGCATGGTGGTTTCAGCAGGTGGCATTTCCAATCCACATCTCTTTAGCCAGAATTGAGGTGGCAGGGGAGAGTGGGGAGAGGTGGCCTTCTCGCGTGCCTGGGAGGGACATGAAATAGGAATTTGTGGACACATGGTATGACTACTGCCACTACTTCCCTCTTTCCCTTCTTGGCCTGGCAAGTCCCAGTGTGCGCAGGACAGTTCACCTTTTACAGCGCATGCCAGTGAGGGTACTTGATTCTGTTGAACTACATGGTAAACTTGAAACAGCTTGGGTCCACTAGTTGTTAGTCATCCATTACAGACATGCAGGCTTGTAGATGGTCCCCAGGTGTTCTGGTATAGGCATGTTGCTGGAAGACTCTGTGCAGGGGATGAACTAGGAAGTTAAAAAGATTTTCTGGTTCTGGTAGGATTTCTTTCTTCTTTGGTTTTACAACATAACTACTCAAACTTGGCCAATTAATGCATATATATTTAGGTCAGTGCCTTCCTTTATGTCATTGCAATCTCTTGGGTTTTTGTTTTTTTTTCCAAAACTTTATATGAGGGAGGGTAAGGGCTAAAGAGAAGTGTTAGCTAAGGTATATGAAGTGTAAAGAATGCTGAGGAGATGTCCCAGATAGACACTGCAGAGCTTCTAATTGCATTTTTACAGTTGCAAAGACAAATGCTCAACCGTGTGAATTCGTGGTGATGTGCTTGCGTATGAGCATTTTGTGTCCCTGTGTGTGTGCGGGAGTGGGAGTGACTTGCAGAACTCTGTTTCTGGAGCACGATTCTATGGGCAGCACAGCAGGCTTGTGCTCCTGGAACAATGTCAAGCAAGCAGGCCAGCTTCCCCTTCCCAACCTGGGTGCCAGTAGTGACATATATGTGAGGGAGGTGCTTCCACATGCTTCTTCCCATCTGCTCGCTAGGCTTTGTGAACAGAATGGAGATGCTGAGAGGCACGACAAAGCCAGAGCCACTGCTGTCACTTGGCCCAAGGACACCTGCCCTCATGGTGTTTGGCACAACCTGGCTCATCTATGCTTTCATGAGAGCAGTCCAGGGCTGTCCTCTCTAGGAGCTGCGCATGCCCTAACGGACTATTCGTCATAAGGTTTTCTCCTTAGTAAAGCAAAGAGGCCATGAAAAGATGGAGACAGTTGAGAATCCAGAAACTGGAGTGTAAGCAATATCTAGCATGTGGTGAGGGTCCACGTTAACCCCTTGTTTCTTAGCCATGGAAAGGCTCCCACCTGTGGAGCCCCTGCCTGCGATCCTCTTGTGGGTCTCTCCTAGTGTGATCCTGCCATCTGTCATGCAGAGTATTCTGGGAGAGACCTTCCTATTCCTGTAACCTGCGGAGGAATGACAGATGAATGTGGGGGCAGGGAAAACACACGGCCCCCTCTCTGAGTGGGCTTGTGTGACTTCAAGGGGAGCAGAGCTCCCTGCACGTGAGCTTTGGAAAGGAATATACTCCCAGTGTCAAGGGTTTCATCTTCCCACCTATGTCTCTGTTTCCCATCTAACTTTTTTCCTGACATATATTTTTTGGTAAAAGGGGAGAATTCTGTTCTAAAAAAAAAAAAAGGAAAAAGAAAAGAAAAACTTGGAAGTAGGGGTGGGAGAGAACCTGACTACAAAAGAGCAGCACAGAAGAATTTTGGGGGTGTGAGAACTGTTCTGTGTCTTGATTTTGGTGATGACTACATGACTCCATACATTTATCAAACCTCACAGAATGCTACGCCAACAAAGGGACATCTGCTGTTTACAGAGTATAAAGTACATTTATAAACAGTTTCAGACACGTCACTAACCTTTGTAGCTCCCTTTATGAAAAGGGTAATAATATCAACTAGAGGGACCAGGAAACATTTATTAAAACGTACTGAATGGTCCTGTTCCATCCAGTATGGCAGCCCCTAGTTACATGTGGCTGTAGAGTACTTGAAATGGACAATCAAGTTGAGATGTGCTATTTGTGTAAAATATACACCAGATCTCAAAGATTTCATACGAAAAAGAAGGTAAATAGCTCATAAATAATTTTTACATATTGATTACCTGTTGAGGTGGTAGTATTTTGGATATATATTATTGAATAAAATATACTATTAAAATTAATTTCATCAGTTTATTTATTTATTTTTAAAGACTTGATTTGTTTAGGGCGCCTGGGTGGCTCAGTGGGTTAAGCGTCTGCCTTCGGCTCAGGTCATGATTTTGGAATCCCATGATTGAGTCCTGCATTGGGTTCCCTGCTCAGCGGGGAGTCTGCTTCTCCCTCTGATCCTCCCCCTCTCATGCTCTTGCTCTCTCTCTCTCATTCTCTCGCAAATAAATAAAATCTAAAAAAAAAAAAGACTTGATATTTTTATTTGAGAGAGAGAATGAGAGTGCATGCACGAGTGGAAGGAGAGGGCTACACAGTTGTGGGCCTGAAGTTGAGAAACACCGATAAACATTTGTTAATCTGTTCATTGATACAGCATTGATAACCTACCATGTATAATTCACTATGTTAATTTTTCTTCTAAGTAATCTCTACACCCAACATGGGGCTCGAACTCACGACCCTGAGATCCAAGAGTCCCATGCATACCGACTGAACTGGTCAGGCACCCCACTATGCTAAATATTTTGAGGAAGATAAAGTACTTTATCCACAAAAAAAGTAACAATATGGTCCCATATCTACAAAGATAAAGTAGATACGGATCTTGAATTCACCATATTTATAGAGCTAAGACATTTGTTTGAAACAGAATAGGTAATCAATAATGTCATAATAAGGTAATCTAAGAACAGATGGTGAAGAGTAGTAAGTGAACTATGGATGACTTCACACCTATTTCTTTGTTTCCAAAAGCTGAGATGATATTTCTACTTGGATATCAACACAGCTAAAATTTAACTCATCAGCTTTCCCTGTAACGAACTATCCTCTAAGTATACCATCATTATTTTAATCTCTTAGGTTAGAAAATTGGGAGATAGTTTTGACTATCTCTGCTGGGTTCTCCATCTCTTGTCAAGGTTTTTAAAACTTTCTCTAACTTAGGAGTGCCTGGATGGCTCAGTTGGTTAAGTGGCCGGCTCTTGATTTTGGCTCAGGTCATGATCTCAGGGTCCTGGGATTGAGCCGCGCCTCGGGCTCCGCACTCAGCGAGGAGTCTGCTTGAGGATTCATTCTCTCTCTCCCTCTCCCTCTGCCCCTCCCCCCAACATGCACATGTGCACATAACGTGCTCGTTCTCTAAAATAAGTAAATATATCTTTTAAAAAAACTCTCTAATTTAGTCAACCTAAATAATTTTGTTTCCTCTTCTTCTTTTCCAACTGTGGGTAAACAATTTTAGGGGGCATACCAGTACATTAAAAAGTATAAATATATAATGTGCCAATATATCATCTAGTGGAGGGAGTATGTGATCTCTTGAAATGCCAAAAAAAGATGACTACCACACAGGTTGAACTTAAGTGGCAGATAAATAGTAGAGATGAATGTTTAGAAATTCTGAGGAAAATAAGATAAATATAAAAATATGGCTTCTGTGAACAATTTGCTTGTTATTCTAGTCATGATTTCTCATAATTCTATTACTGAAATAGTTTCCTCTGCCTTCTGTTCTAAACCCCTAGATGTCATTTTTGGTTTAATTTTCCTCAAACATTTCTTTTATCGTGATATTTCTCCTGCTCCAGAGTCCATAGTGACTTCTTCTTCCCTAAGGTATTAAATACTTGGCAATTTGACCCAACTCCACCTTTATTTCTCACGATCCCCCATCATGCAAGCACCACACCAGCCCGGTGGGCCCATTCACACACCCTTGCCTCCATGTGTTTGTTGGGCTGTCCTCCTCCACTCCTTTGCTGATACTAAGGCAAGCCATCTTTCCGGTCCGTCCAGTCTCCTTGAAGTTTTCCTTACCACGCGAGGGCACACTGTTTCCCATCTTTGAATTAATTTGCACTCATAATAGACCCTACCCAACACAATATTCTTATTCTCTGGAAGTTGCTTCCATAATCAACACCATCCAACACGAAATGTTCTCATTCTATGGGAAGAAAGAAGCCCTGCTTTGGTGTCCTTCCAATTCAATTAAATAGTCCCTAGGAGATACTCAATACTCCCTACCCTGTGTGCTGCTCAAAGAGAGAAGCATTGATACTGTGCCTTTGGAGAAGTATTGCTATGATTCTTATATGAAAGAGAAAAAAGGTATGTAACCGATTCCTTTAAGCAAGCAGATCAAATAGTCCTTCCACATGAATGTTGCATTTCAATATAATTAACTTGAAAACTACACACATAGTCTAATTTTTAAACTTTGCTGGTCCTCCTTTTTAAAGGATTTCTTGGAGAGCCTGTGGCACATTCTTTTAATATATTCAAAGGTTATAAATCTTAATTCTGTGAAGGTGAACTTGCATTTCCAAACTGGTATTTAGAGCCATGTCAGAGGATTCAGATGGGGGAAGATGTGTGATATCATAAAGGGTCTGAAAAAAAGGATGTGAGTGGAATCAAGAGACTCACCTTTTCTATTGACATTGGTTTTAAATAAATGCTGGAGTGTCGACTCTCAGAGGGAAGAGCCCTGTCCTGCACAGGGGGCCTCACTGACATGACTAAGTCAAGATTTCTGTGGGTATCTTTATCCACCCTGTTGGCTGCTTTGTGCTTCTCTCCAAATTTCCTTCACCGATAAAGCACACCTTCAGGCAAGAAAAACGTGTGATTTACACCCCCCAGGAAAGCCCTGCTCAGTCCAGGGCAGCCATGATAATGGACTGAATGGGTGGGGGTTGAGCGCCAGGTGCAGCCCTGTTCAGGTTTTCACTGACAAGTTTTAGGATGTAGTGACTGCTCAGTGAAGCTAAAGGATGGTCAACAGTGGTAATCAAGACTTGAGAGGTAGAAGCTCTATTGTGAAAGTGGAGCTATCTTTGCTGGGGAGAATGAGGCTGTGTGCGTGTGTGCGTGTCTGTGTGTGTTGGTGGGTAGAACAGGGGGACTCAGAGATGGGCCTCAGAGATAAATTGCCTATGATGTCAAGTACCAACATTTAGACTTCTAACACTGTGCATATTCAGTCCCCATTCGTCAAGCTCCCAGCACAGTTGGCTGCTTTGGCATATAATAAATTGGATTTTATGTACTACGAGGCATCCAGTCTTTTTTGAGCATTGACCAAACTTACAATCTGGTACATAGGTCTCAAATGGAGGGGAACAGGTACTTTTATTGTGTAGACTTTTCTTATCACACATTATTTCTTTGAAGACTCACAGCGGCTTTCTGAGGTAAATACAGTTGTCCTCATTTCCACAAAAGGGGGAAGTAATCTTGGAGACTTTTAAGGATTTTGATCAAGGTCAGGCACGTAGTGAGTGTTTGAATGGAAGGGAGGATAGTAAGGGGCAACTCCAGGCCCCCGAGCCTTCTAGAAAATTCTAAATCCAAATATGTGAGTCTTCCTGAAAAAATCTGCTGATGTACTCTTAGCAGGGTTATATATTTCTGCTGAGTCATTTTCAGGATGATGACCTTCTGCTTTGATGGACTGCCAGGATTCAAAAGTTCTTTGAATTAGGGGCTCCTTTCATCCTGTTGAACATTATCAGTCCTGGACTAGTGATCCTTCCTTGTTTTCTAAGCTCTAAATGAGAGAGAACAATGCAGTCACATTTTGATATTCTGTAGCTTTTCTCTGCTTAGTCATGCCACTAAGCACCTTTTTGTGTGAGAGGCAACATATAAGCTATTTGCTGAGTGCATGAAAATAGGCTTATTTTCCTCCTCTCCGTTTATAAAGCGTTTTCACATGTAACATCTAATTTTATTTTGCCGTGGCAAAAGAGACGGTGCTGAGGCCAAACGTTTCCACAGCCGTGGTTAATCAAGGTTACTCCTTTTAAATCATTATTACTTATCTTTGCACTAAAGGACAGGCATGAAAGAGAAATGTCTTTAATAACTTACTGATAGGGCAGGCAAGGAAGCATAAACATGCTGTCCTAAACCAGGGCTTCTCAAGCTGCTTCAGACCACCCAAGGGTGCTTGTTAGATATTCTAGGCTCCCGTCCTGAACCGACTAATCTGTCTCTGAAGGCAAAACCTGGGAATCTCCATTAATTTAAACAGCTGTCCTGTGAATCTTTTATATAATATTTTGTATTATGATTGCCCAGCCAAAGGTCTTAAGATGGAGGTCACTGTACAAAACAATGCCTTACTATCTTTCTGGCACTGTTTTCCATGATCTGCGATATTCCCCTCCCTGAGACCCAGGTGACTGTTCTGCCAGACCTCCTGGAAGACTTCATTAAAATTAAAAAATTGATTCTTAGGCTACTTGGAGTGCAACTATCTTTCTGAAGCTGCTGTGGTCTCTGATCCGTTTACCACAGTCTGAGAACTAACACTGGCAATGATTTTGGGTTATTTTTAATTAGAATTTTTTTCATTCATTATCTAAAATTAACATGACTAGATTGCTTCAGAAAATGGAAACATTTAGATTTGGAAGGAAAAAGTGAAATCTTTAATCACTGGGACATTGATACACTCTCCATTTTTGCATTAGGTTTCATCAGGGAAATAAAATGAAACACATTGAGCTTTGTGACACCGGGAGAGTGAGTGCGGCCAAATTTGGTTACCAAGCAAAGCCAATAGGTGAAATGGTGTAGGGCGAAGCAAAAAGTTCTCAAATAGGGCATTCCATTAGTTGAAGAGATTTGGGCTTCTGAGAAACATAAATAGCCTGACCCATTTGGTTAACTAGACAACAAAATGGTTGTTGTCTAGGTTGGAGCAGTGAGACTTACGTGCACTAAGTCTAAGACTTGAATATTCAAAACACAGAAAAAGGCATGCATACCAGTGTGCTTTATCTTCACTCTAAATCGACACCAGGGATTCTTAACCTCTGCCCTCCTGACATTTGGGGCTGGAATGTTCTTTGCTGTGAGGAGCCGTTTTGTGCATTGTAGGATTTTCAGCAGCATTTCCGGCCTCCACCCACTAGATGGCAGTGGCTAGATTCCCCAGTTGCCATCACCAAAATTGTCTCCAGACATCCCCACATATCCTCAGGAGCAAAATCACTTACAGTTGAGAACCATTGAACTACATGCACGAGTTTCTTTTAATTTTAACTTCTGCAATCACACACACACACAGATTAAATTGAAAGAATTCTTTAAGATATGTTTTAAAATAACTCAAAATAAATTTATTTAAATATTTGAAAAACACTCCAAAGCTCTATCAAGATCAAAGATGTAGAAGGGTGAAACATTCTGATTTTGTATGTAATGGAACAACCTCCGTTATGAGGTGACATGGATTTATATAAGTGGTAAATGAAGACTCAAACTGTTAATACTGGCAGCAAGATTAGTTCAGGCAGCTTAGATTTCCTTCCACCCAAGCAATAGGGCAGGCTTTTGATATGCAAAATAGACTCTGGTATTATCAGAAGAATGGAAAGGGCAGGCAGAAGAACATGCAGTCTCCCCGTTTTAAATGTGTTCTCTTGTCATTCAAATGTAGGAATCTCAGAAAACATTTTGGGTCATCCTGAACTTAACCTCTGGGTATATCCATGTGTCTGTGCCAGGACTTAATCCCCTGGATGCCCATTCTCACTCGATTCCCCAGATCGGTGGAACAAGGGACTTGATCCATGCCATGTCTCACTCCCTCTCAGTTAAGGAGCATGTAAAGTGAGACTTCTCTAGGTCCCAAGGCCTCAAGTGGTGGCCAAGAAATAAACTTCAGGGAGAGTAAGATCTTGATGGACTCCAGGACAAGGGGCCTGGAGGAATGGAAACCTGTAAGCACCAAGGCCTCCCACTGGTGAAACCTCTTGAGGAATATTCTTCAAAACATTTTTTTTATTATTATGTAGATAATAAATGTCCATTTTAGGACCTCCAAGGATTTAAAGGAAAAAGTTGAAAGACAATCCAATTATCTTTCTTTTCTGTGTAGTGTTACCATCTATGTGGTATAAATTCTTTAGGTTTGCTTAACTTTTAACTTTTATATAAATGGAATTAATGGTATATAATTTTTTTTTTATAATTTGGTGTTTTCAATCCACATTTTTTTTTTTTTTTAAGATTGATTTATTTGAGAGAGAGAAAGAGCATGAGCTAGTGGGGGTAGGGGTGGAGAGAGAGAGAGAGGGAGAGGGAGAAAATCTCAAGCAGACTCCCCACTGAGCATGGAGCCCGATGCAGGGCTTGATCCCACAACCCAGAGATCATGACCTGAGCCAAAACCTAGTGTCAGTGCTTAACCAGCTGAGCCACCCAGGTGCCCCTACATTAAGTTTTAAGATTCATCTGTGTTGATGCTTGTAACTGTAATTTGTTTTCACTGGTGTTTAATATTGTACTATAAGAATATATCACATTTATTTATTCATTCTTTGTTGATTTTAGTTGGTTGTTTTGTTGCCTATTACAGATGAGGCATTTATGACTATTTTTGTGTGTCACTTGTGGAAAATGTTCACGAATTGTTCTTACTTCTTACATGTGAGGGTGAAAATCCTAGACTTGGGGGATGTATGTTTCCAAATGTCTAGATAATGCCAAATTGTTTTCCAGATTGTTTGTACCATTAAGCTCTTGCCCGCTCACCATCCTTACCAACACTTGAAATTGATGGGTTTTTTAATATTTGCCAATGTGATAGTATGAAAAACTAGTTCATTATGGTTTTAATTTACATTTCCATGATTATTAGAAAGCTTAAAATCTTTCCATGTTTGGGTATTTATGTTCCCCTTTGGTAATTTTTTTGGCCCATTTTATGTTTCATTATTTGCCTTTTTCTTATTGATTCATGTGTGTGGTTTTTTTTTAATATTCTGGATATAAATTCTTTTTCCAGTTCCATAAATGTTTGTGTATATGTGCCAGTTAGTAATTTGTCTTTTTATTCTGTAGAGTTTTTTGATGAACAATAGTTCTTAATTCTAATGTAATCAGTTTTACCCATATTTTCCTTGTTTTATGCTTTCTTACCTGTTTTAGGAAATTCCACTCTCCCTTGAGGTGTTAAACTACTATCCTGTATTTTCTTCTAGAAGTTTTAAAGTTTTGCCTTTTACTGATAGGTCCTTAAACCATCTTAAAGTGATTTCTGTGAATGGTATGAGATACACAACAAACTCCATTTTTTCCATATGGATGCCTAATTGCCCAGTGTCATTTATGGAAATATTTATTTTTTCTACACTGACCAGTCTTCAAGTGGACAGCTTTTGTAGCTGGAAAAGCATGCCCTCCCTTAGTCAGATTGCAAAAGGCATCCCATTTGGATGAGCCAATTAGCAAACATGCGTTCTTCTAAGCATATCTATTAGAACAAGATGTCCTTTCCTCCTAGAAGATGGTGCCTTGACAGGCACATGACCTGCTCTACTTGGGCTGGTTCTCAGTTCCACTTGAGCTAGCTGCCCTCTAGGAAGCTGCCCTGTTCTGTTGTACTGATCCATGTGTGTATCTCCATACCATACCGCATCATCTTAATTTTATAGCTTTGTAATAAGTCGTAATATTTCAGAGAGCAGATCTCCCCATTTGTTCTTCTTCAGTTGTTGCAGCTTCTCTTGACCCTTTTATTTCCACATAAATGCTTGAATCAGAGTATCAAGTTCAATGAAAAAATCCTGTTTGTGGTTTGGTGGGAATGGCATTGAATTCATAGACCAAAATGGGAGGAATTTAAATCTTTTCATTATTAAATCTTACCCATGAATACAGATGTGTCTTCATTCTTTCAATTCAGTTTCCTATTTTTTTCCCTAATGACTTTTACTTCGTCAGACTTCTAAGATTCTTAGTACTTTTGCTGTCTTAAATTATTTTAATTTCATTTTCTAATTCTTGGTTGCTAGTGTCTAGAAATATCTTTTTTGCTCTTCATATTGATTTGGTATTTGGTATATTTGCTAAACTCTTATGCTAATTATTCACGTATAATTTTGGTGTGGTTCTTTAAGGACAGTCTTACTATCGACAGATTACTACAGATTTGTTCTTTCCTTCCCAATTCTTATGATTCATTTTATTTTATGTTCTTACTGTACTAACTAGTTATTGCAGACACTGACTAGCTCTCCACTGAACCTGCTTTTCCTGTCTTCCTGGGAACCCACAGCTGAACTACATTTCCCAGCGTCCCTTGCGATTAGGAGGTCCACATGAGTAAATTCTAGCTAAGGTAATGTGAGCAGAAGGAAAGCATGCTTGTTAAAGAGCTGCCCATTAAAACTTCCCAGGCATGATGCTCTTGTTTGTTCCCCTTCTGCTAACTTGATACACATGAATGTGTCAGCTATCAAAGCTAAGTATTAAAGACAGAAGAAGCCATGATGTGAAAGGAGTCCCAATCCCTAAGTCAACACAAAGAGAAGAGCTGCCCGCCAATCTAGAACACCTAAGTAGCACTTTATTTGAACAAGATATAAGCTTCCACTCTATCTTCTCCACCATACATTTTGGAGGTTTTCGTTTGTTTTGTTTTGTTTTGTTTTTTTAATGCTAGTTTTACCTGCGGGTATATACTGGGAATTCTAGTATGGAGTAAATTAGAAGTGGTGATAATGAGCACCCCTGTTGTCTTCAATTAAAAAAAAAAAAGAACTTTTAAAGTTTGACCACAGAATTAGATGTTTACCATAGCAATTTGTTTTCCTAATTTGCTAAGTGTTTGTACATGAACTGTAGATTTTTGTCTGTGCTTTTTCTGCGTATATGTGGATGCCTAGTCTCTTTTCTACATTTAACCCTTTAATACATTTAGAAGTTGTTTTGGCCAGCGCTTTTACGTAAAGATCCAAATTTATCTTTCCCTACCGGCTACCTGTAGGAATAAGGATTAGATTTGGCCGCATACAACAGGGAACCCAAAATAGCCATGACTTGAACAAGATGGAACTTTATTTCTTCATCATTTAAAAAAATGTTCAGAGCTAGGCAGTCCAGCCCCCCTCTATGGCGGCTTCCTCATCCCTGGGAGTACTGGTTTCTTATTCCATTCTGTTCTACTATTCTAGTACATAGAATAGTACTATTCTATGTACTGGACTTCCAGCTTGAAGGTCCCCTTCTGGCTTACATAGATACTGAAGCTCAGCCACCACTTCCAGCTTGAAGGTCCAGCTTGAAGGTCCCCTTCTGGCTTACATAGATACTGAAGCTCAGCCACCACTTCCATACTCCAGCGGAGAAAAGAAGGTAGGGATGGGGGTGGGGAGGATGGAACAAGAGTCCACCTGTGGCTGAGACAGCTCTCTTCAACAGTCTTACTCAAAATGCCACACAGCATTTCCGCTCACACATCATTGGGTAGGATTACACTGAGGCCCACTGCTGGACATAAACAAAGCTGGGAAATATAACCTGATGGTGAGACACATAACCACTCCTAAAAAATTGAGTCTTTGCCACCAAGGAAGAAGGGAAGACTGAAAGTTGGGTAGCAGCTAGTGACTTCTGCCTCACTAACTAAATATCCTAATTTTAACAATTGGTGAATAAGACCTTCCCTGTTGTCTTGTAATGCTTTTTTTATTCACTTATGTTTTATATATCATGAACCTCTAAGGTGCTCTTCTGTTTCAGTAATCTATATTTTTTTAGTAGTTGCATTTTGACTTATTTATTATCATTTATTCTATGCTTTTCCTTTTTTGGGGGGGTGCTGGTGGTAATCCATCAACATCAATTTCCTTTTTCAATATTTTTCTTTGCTATTTTCACCTGTGGATTTTTCTACATACTCTAGGATTATTTTGATAAATTGCAAAGAAAACTCTTAGATTTTAGCATTGGATTTTGGCAAAAGTCCTCAAATCATCACAAAATTAAGTCTTCCCATCTAAAAATAGAGTAGGTTTCTCCATTTATTTAAGTCTTAGCATCATATGTACATAAAGGTCTTATATAATTTTGATGTAACATTATTTCTACGTATGGGTTTTTTGATATTATGAAGGGTCTTATTCCTTATATTTTAAATTATTTGTGATATATGTAAAAAACAAATGGATTTTTAGAAATTTGTTTAATATCCATTCATTTTACTATCCATGATTTATTTGGGATGATTTGTATATTCTGCAAGTATTATAATTTTTCTTCTTTCTCAATGATTATTTAAGTTTCATGAATTAATGTATTGGCCATATCTTCCAGAATACTGTTAATTAATCATGATGCTAGTGTGCTCATTATTCGTGGACCTGATTTTAGTAGTAATTGGTCTAGTTTGTACTATTACATATGCCTGTTGTTCTGAGGTGAATATTTTTATTTTTGAGAAATGTCCTTCTGGTCCTCTTTTAAAAAAAATCATTTATTTTTAGTAATCTCTATACCCAACGTGGGGCTTGAACTCACAACCCCTGAGATCTAGAGTCACATGCTCTAACAACTGAGCCGGCCAGGCGCCCCCCTTCTGTACTTGTTTAAAGAAGGAACGGACATTGAACAATATTTATTGAATGCCTTTTCAGTATTTAGTATTTTTTATCTGACATTAATATAATGGGCTATACCTATGTATAGATACATATAGATCTTATTTTAAACTATGATGACATTTTTGGTTTAGTGACTTAGTCTACTGCATTTTAAGTTTTAATTTTCTAGCTTTTTGTGGGACTTTTGTAGGAGCTTTTGAGCTATCAGTTATTTCTGATCAATAGTTACATTTGTGTGGGGGGGAGGGAAGGATAGAGAGAGAGATGTGTCAGGAGTTTTTAACTGATTATTCTGGCTTCATGAAATGAATTGTTCTTAGATCTAAGAATGCATTTCATAAAGCAAAAAAGGGAGCAACATAGCGCACTCCATGTGCTTTGTCTCTCCTGAGGCATGTCTCCAGCTTGGATAACAGACATTCTCCCCTGCCCTTGGTCCAGCCTGGGTGAGGACCCAGAGGCTTGGTCGGGAGGAAAGTGACTGACAGGAACCCAGCTACCAGTACTCGCACAAAGTCTCCTCCGCCAGCAAGTGAGCAGGTGTCTGTAGGACAGCCGCAGTTCAATTCTGTGGCGGTGGAGAGGTGGGCCTCCCCTGTGCAGCCCCAAACAATGAGAATGGACCTCAGTGGGGCTGGCCCTGCTCCCCTGCGCTGGGGCGTCATTGATAATGCAGATTCCAGTTGCTGGCCTTGCCAGAACTCTGGTCTTTATCCCCTTCCCAGGCTGCCTTCCTGAGCTTCTATCCTCCAGCATCATCCAGCCGGTCCAGGTTCCTGCCGCCTTCCCCCTGCTCATGCTCAGCGAACTCGTCTAATGCCGTCAGCTCTTCACTTACACACAGCACTTCCTGGGAACCTTTTTGGACTCTCAGAGTCAGGCTTCGAATCTGTGCTCATGCGCTAGGTATTAACTCTCTATTCACTGGGTTGTGCTGCTTCCAATCAGCCTGTTTCTCTGTGTCCCTCTCTAGATGGAAAGCCTGATGCGGGGAGGAGACACATCCGCTGGTCTTCGTCCTGACATCCTCAGTGCCTGGCCGAGTGCACAGCCCAAGGTAGGAATTTGATGACTGTTCTTTGAATGAACGAGTCAACAGATGCGCACATGCCGGTTCTTCTCCAGTTAGCAGCAGACTGAGCCTCAGATCTTTTGGAAACACCGACAAGTGGCCTCTCTCAGAACCCAGAGAACAGCAGACTGCCACGTGGCCATTGTCACATGCAGACGGCTCTCCATCAGCTGTCCTTCACATCTGGGATTAATCAGCCCAAAGAGAAGTCTTCTGTTTTCTTAACTGAAAAATTGTTAAAACTGCCTGCTGCCATGCCTAGGCTAACTCAGGTCGTGCTCCGGCGTGCCACCGATGTATTACAGGTGTGACATCGGTGCCTTCCGTGACGAGGCCTGGGGCAGCTGGCCTCTCGGCCCCACGCTGCTGCTCCCGAGCAGCCTCATCCGCTCTCCCACCGTGTCACCCAGACGTTCGCGCGGTCTGAACGGCTTACAAGCACTGATGGCCACCATGTTGGCGGACTGGCCTGTAGTAGGAATGCTTCTGTTTAGCCATTACGAGTTCTTAGTTAGATGTGTCTTTAGGTGGGAAGGCAAAGGAAGCTCCCTATTTTCAGGCTCTGCAGAACTTCATGGCAGTCCTGTCCCCCCGGAGTCCTGGAATTTCTCCCAACTTATAAAAGACGGAAAGGGGAGTACATGATCGTAGCAGTGGTAATAGTAGTGGGAGTAACAGCGGGAGTAACGGTAATGGGCAAGTTACTAGTAGGGGTGGCGGTGGCCGCGATAGCAGTAGTACTAATCATATCCTCAAGGCAAAGAGTCGGATGGAATGAAATGTCTAATCTGCCATTTTTCATATGTGGGCCACCAAGGTGCCAGGGGGCAATAGCGGGAAGCAATCAGCTACAAAGAAAGAATGTCTTTAAAATTTAGTACCTTATCTTTAAAACCCACACAGGTTTGCTTGCTACTTCCTAACCTGTCAGTGTCCTCCCTGCTTCCTCCCCTCCCCCCAGAGTAAAAACCGTGAGTTATAAATAAGCTCCCGGAACATGGGTCAGGTTCATCCTGGGGCTTTAAGAACCCCCCGTCTCACCCCCTCACTTCCAAGTGCCCTGGGAGGGGGGCACTGCTCGGTCCTGGGCAGTTTCTTTGCTGCTCCTCATGGGATGAAATGAAACACAAACCACAGAAGTTCCATGTTAATAAGGAAAACAGTGGACAGGACTGAAAAATACCCAACCAACAAAAGACCAGATTGAAACGTTCATTTTTTTTTTTTTAGGGGAAAAAGAGTAGGAGTTTTCTCTAAGCTGGGATGATAGCATTCAGGGCTTGCAGCTGGACCTCCCAGTATCTCCCCATAATTCCAGAACGGCTGGGAATCTTGTTCTAACAGCATTGCAGTCTGTCAGTGGTCCATCACTGTTTATCATACTCACATTCAATTACACTTGGCATGTGCTCTCAGTCTGGAAATTCTGCCAGATACCGTCTCCAACTGCAACTTGGCTGCCTCTAAAGAGGTTTGATCAGTGTTTGATCGGTATTTTATCATCAGTTCAGGGGTGAACATGGCTTGGGCCTCCTTAGGTAGTGTGCGGTGTAATGTTTCCATGAGACAGGAATAGCTCTCCGGGAGCCATGTTTGGAGGCAGAGCTCCGGGAAAGGCACTAATATATTTTTGGCACTAGACCTGACTTTCTTAGCTGGGAATATAATAATCAGGCTGAACCCTAACTTTCTGGTGGCTGCCCTGGTTCTGTGTTGACTCAGCTTTCCTAATGCCTTCCTGCCAGTGTATGAAAGGTACCATCCGGAGCCCTGGGAAAAGATGCTTGGTCCTGCTCTTTCTATTGGTTTGCTTTGGGTTCTGTTTTATTGCTTTTAAAAAATTGTTTCTAGAGAACTATCCTTATTTGGACAAATAGCTCAGGTTGTCGTCCATAAAATAAGAGAATAGGATCATATAATCTCTAGGGTGCCTTCCAGTGTTCGTGTTTTTGGATTTGGAAATTTTCTGTCAAATTGTCTGAGAGGCAGAGATGCTTCCTGGCCCCGTGTGGAAAAAGAGATCCTTAAAATATTTTACGACCTGCAGATTCCAGTGAACTAGAAGAATGTCCTAAATCAGTATCCAAACTAGACTGGACTGAGATGTCCACCCCCTTCAGACCAGTAAAGAACCAAACTGAAGCTCCTGAGGATTGTTGCAGGCTTGAAAGAAAGTATGCCTGAAGTAAAGAGTGAGTGGCAACAAACAGAACAACACCAACGAAATATGGGGCAGAAGGAAACTTTTGGAAGCTATGGTTACGTTTATGACATTGATTGTGATGATGGCTTCATGGGTATATACTTATCTCCAAACACCAAGTTGTATACATTAAATACCTATACCTTTTTGTATGTCCATCATACCTCAATAAAACAGTTTTTTAAAAAATACAAAAGGTAAATGGAGAATATAAAAATGTTTCTCATGGACTGATGGGCATTAGATGCACCTGCTTAGTTTGTAGTATTCCTTTCTCTGCAAAATAAACTGTATCTTGGACAGGCAAGGCTGACTCTGGTGCATTTCACCGCTGGTCAGATTTGCAAAGCTTGAAGGCTTGATTGGAAAACACAACTCTAAGCCTCTGACATAATTTGGAGGAAGGCAGAAGCCAGGTAGCCTCTGGAGAATATGGCAGGGGACCTGGTGTGCTTGGGACTGCAGAGGAAGGGTGCAGTTGTCTCCCAGTAATTATGCTTGATGAGAAATGCATGGTCCCCTGGGGGGAGATGACCCCAAAGTCCATTTCTATGCAACAAGAACAACTAGTAACAAAGGCTTGTATTCAGAATGTGAGAGCTGAAAGGGAACTCAGAGTTTACCTCATTCAACCTCTCATTCCGAAAATGAACAGCACCAAGACCCAACACGACTGGGGTATGTATTTGGTCCAGCTCCCGCAGCTAATTAACCGCACAGCCAGGTGTGGGAACTTGGTATCCCCACGTCGGAAAGGCCCTAATTCAAAACCGGGCCGGGGCTCTCCGCAGTTATGTTTCCCTCGGTAACGGACCCAGTCTCCCCTGAGCCTCAGGTTCCAAATCTACACAAAACAGGAGCAATCCCCCTGCTTTTTAGGCGTCCCACGCAGACCCCTATTTCAGGTACATCGCTTGGCGCCTTCTGCGCTGCGAGGGCACTGGCTGTCTCGCGGCCCTCCCGTTCTCTCATCACAGGTTTAATGGAAGCGCCATGAAGTCAGTGATGTCCTTTTCTCCGACGTGCTCTGGCTGCAGCCGGCTGTTGCGTAAGCTGCTGGATCAGGACACGGGTCCCCCGGGAGCTGGCGCGCTGTGACCAGACAGGCTGGCGCGGGCTGCGCGTTCCGTCCAGCAGAGGGCAGCAGAGCTCGGCCGGGCGCTCCTCCGCCGCGGCGCGGGCCCCCAGCGAGCCATTGCGTGGCCCTTCGCGAAAGGCCGAAGGAGGCGCGCCGGCCGCCTGCGCTTTTTCGGTGCAAGCAGTTTTCCTGTCTCCTTGCAGTGAGGACGCAGTGTTTTGGCTCATAGGTGCCCAGGTTCTTTGCTTTTGTTTTTGTCTCCGTGATTGCTTGGTTCGGTTCCGTTTTGTCTGGTGGGGTCATCATGACATTTACTAAACGTGTTCCCCGCCCCCCCGCCCCCCCGCCCCAGGCACCGTCCTGGGCACCTGACCTGCAGTGTCGCAGCCATTCCCGATATGGAGGTGACGACTGTGTTATTCACATAAGTTGAGGAACGGGTAACAGACAAAGGCTCTTTCTAAAAAAGGGGAGGAGGAGGTATTTTATATTACTGTGTCTGTCCAACAGATTAGACATTTATTAGGTGTTCCATAGGAGTTAGGCATTTTTATAAATGCAGGGGAACAGGAAACAATAAAGAATAGGGCAAGGCTTTTTCGTGATTTTGAAGATTTTTTCCTCCTCTGAGCAACTAATTTGGAAGGAGGTGGGGCTTGTGAGCAATGGGAATCCCAGGCCCCATCCCAGATCCACTGGATCAGACTCTGTAGCTTCACAAACTCCCCCACGTGAGTCTTGTGCCCTTTCAAGTGAGAAGCAAGGCCCAGAGGACAGCCAGTAGCTGCCTTCAAATATTTAGAGGGCCAATATTTGAAAGAGAGGGTGTATTTGTTTTGCTTTGCTCTGAAAGGCTGGTTTGGGTTTAATTAATGTAAGCCACAAGAGAAGGTTTGCAAATCCTTAAAGAGCGGGGGATTTGGAGTTGGACCTCATCCCAAACTTCACTAGCTCCTGACTAGTCACCCAGGTGGGTTAAGGTGGAGAAGTCCAGCTAAACCATTTCTCTCAGGTCCTTCCTTATCTGTAAAAAAGGGAGATCTTGCTATCTAAACAACTGAAACTTATTTTAATTCATTCAGATAATGATTCTGAAAGTGATCTGGGCTTTTTAAAATACGGTACAAATGTCAGTCATGACTCTCCCCAGCTGCAGTAGCCCAGCGTGCAGTAGCCTTCCTCGTGAGGTGAGCGCACGTCCTCATGACCTGGGGGACAGAGCGAGAGGGTGTATGGAAGTATTTGTGGAGCTCTCAAGAGATTCCTTATGGCCGGAGCTTGTGGTGCACATGGGGACGGGTGTGTTTGTGGGTGTGTGTGTGTGTGTGTGTGTGATGAGAAGCTGGATGGGAGCGCCAATGGCAAAATGAGGACTAGCACCCAGAAGTTGGCTCCTTTCATGTTTATTGTGTCATGAGTAAGAGCCGCGTCTCCCAGTTCCCCACTCCTCAAACTCTTGGCTCCTGAGAACTCATGTTAGGTGGCGTCTGGTTCGTTAGGAGCCTTACCAACAACCCAAACCCTTCGAGTTAACTACGTGCAGGAAAAGGCAGTCTGTTTACTGTTTCTTGCTGCTTCTGCATCCACCCAATTAGGAGCAAGTGGAAACAATGTGGAGAAGAGCCAGCCCGTAACTCGGTTGTGACCGCTGCAGCCCAAAGCTGCACTTGTCTTGTCTGCGCCGTGCTATTAAGTGGGAAGGAAATGCCTCTTCTGGAAGGCATGTACCAGGCCTGGGAAGCCGGAGGCCCTCGGCCTGGGGGTCCTCCCCTTGGAGAGCAGCAGAGGGCACCCGAGGGAGGAGAACGGGCCTGGGGGCTGCACGCGGTGGGCCCTCCAGGAGGGCTTGTGCAGTGACCGAGTGGAAGAGTGACCCAAGAGCAGAAACTCAGCCATCAGCTCGTTTCCATCCCTGTGCCCCTCCACACACGCGCCCAAGACAGACACGGAACTTCTGCTAGCTTCGAATAGGTTGGGCCTCCTTTAGGCCTTTGATCTGACTTGAAGAGCCTCTCTCCGACACTGAGGAAAGGGCATCATCCCGAGACCCCTGGTCTGTCACCTTCTGAGAATGCTTGTTAGCCCCACATACGGCGTTTTCCTCTAGTTGCTGTCTGCTCTTGGATACACGCATCAGGCTTGACCCCACAGGGACCCCGTGTTTGACCTCACTGGTTTTTAAATCACTGGTACTTTGTCTCCCAAGGTGGAGAGCTGGAGTGGGGGCAGCATGGCTTGGGCCAGTGAGGATGGAGCCGAGTGCCAGCCATCTTTGGTTATCGTCTAGGTTGAGACAACGTGGTCAGCTCTTTTGAGGCCTGTTTTGCCGATTCAGACCGTTTGTTCCTAAATCGGAGCAAGCCTTCCCCTCTCCCCTTCCCTTCACACCTCTACCCTTGCCTCCCCTCTCCTCCAGCCCCTCTGCGTTGAGTCTTTGTGGTATCCAGGAATTCCTCCAGATGCTGTGTGTTCCAGGAACAGGCAACGTCCAGTTCGTTCAGGGGAGGCAGGAACTCAGTACCATCTGCTTGTCACCACTTTTTGCCCTAAATAAATACATTCAAGGGTATTTTTGTCCTTTCCATTTGAGTTTCCACCTGAAAAACAGATGCCCATCTCTTTTCACATTGTTGACAGTTCCATGTGGCTTTTAAATTTCTTCCTCTCTCTCGGATTTTCTCATTTTTTTTTTTTTAAAAGCATGGTGTGATAAAGCGTGTGGAATTTGGAATCAGGACGTCTGCTTGTGAGTTCCGGCCCTGCCCCTGGCTAGCTGGCCAACCCTGAGGACACCACTCACCCCCCGTGAGCCTCGGTTTCCCCATCAGCAAGCAGAGACCCTGCCAAACTCCCACGAGCTGGGGTTCATTCCTTTACTGTGTCCTTCCATTTGCTTTCTCTAATGTTCTCTTCTTTTCTCTCCTCAAAACTGGCATTTTAGAAACTGTTACTGTTAAAATGAGTACTTGCCTTTTAAAAATCTTCAAGTTGCTAAGCAGCATCTATCTCCCCCCCCCTCCCTTTTATGCAGCCTGGTTGCCATAGTATCATCTGAGCATGGTAACAAGAAGCAAAGAGCAATCATTTTTTTTGCTAAATAGGGTTGGGCAGACAGATAAACACGCTGAAATGTTTCCTTACAACCCATCTGGAAAAAGTGGGGAAACTGCTTCATAGTACACCAGGCAGATTCTTTAAGCAGCCACTACCTGGATTTCCCGTTCACGTGCAGCTCTGCGGCACACCTGTGACTCCCTGGATGTCATAGAAGCCCCCCGCGCAGCGCTGCCTACAGGGGCGTTTCGAGGGGTGCTGCTGCTGCTACTCCCTTATTTGTAGCGACGTAGGACTAAGTGCAGACTCAGATTCTTCTCAGATGGTCGCTAAATATAGAACATGAAGCGTGAATCACGTTTGCGACTAAAGGTACTAGTGTTGTAGCAGGTTTGGAGAAGATAGAGCGACGTCATCAAAGTGACATCAAAGGGTGCTCTTAAAAAACAGAAAAGATTAGCAAAGATAGAAAATAAAGGGCCGACTTGGAATCTAACATGTGCTTAAGAAATATAAATCCTGGACTCCTGTTCTTTCAGCTGAAGGTCACAAGGTCAGGCACTTGATTACCAAGGATGTAATCGGAAACCCAGCCAGAAGTGACTTTTCCCCTCTGGCCCATGAAGCCCTGGATGGGCAAGTTTCCGTAGACAGGATACACAGGGGCAGCTTGATTGGTGGTTAAGACGTTGCAGTATTTCCACAGTGGTTGGTGCTTCCCGTTGCTCCCAGAGCATCCTCCTGCTGCCCAGCCACCCGTGCTCCAGCTCTGGGACTCTCCAGGCCTCCCCACCATCCAGAATCTCGGAACAGAGGCCAGCATTGTTCTGATTGGTCAGTGTCCCTATTATACTTGTTAACTATTTGGAGTATCAGCTCTTAAAGCTTTCCTTCAGACCTTTTTCTAAATAATAAAGTCAGTGTTTTCTTGAGAAAGTGAAACGTACTCCTGGAGAGTAAGGCATCCCGGAAATATGCCGCCCTCTAGGAGACTCGGGCCTGCACTCAGCCTTCTTTGGGAAGACATCGCCTTTGAACTTAGGTCACAGGAATGAGGTGAACAAGCCCCATTGTTGCCTGCACTCTCATGCTTGGCGGCCCAGTGACAATGACACACAATTGTCAGGCAGCTGGTGAAAATAGGAAGTGCACTGTGTGCCCCGCCCCCCCACCCCGTGCCCCACCCCGTGCTGTGTGTGTTCACTGTCTGAGCTGGTCCCTACATCTTAAACACATATGGCTCAGAAAGACTTAGACACGGCCTTTCAGGCAAAGGCAGGCTTGTCCCAGACCCGTTCAAAGAAATCAACTTCTCCCTCAAAATGGAACACTTCCTCCCATTGGGTTGTAGGGCCTTTCTTATTCTGCATGTGATAGCTTCCACTCTTCCTAAATCTCATTGGAAGCTACTTCAGAGTTAATACCATGTCTTGCCAGAAGAGTCTTAGGACCCAGGAAGGAAGCAGAAGAGATCTTCCAATCCTGGCTTCAGGCAGGAGGGAACCACAGACATCACAGACGGATGGTATCCATCCGGAGCCTCTCAGAAAGAACTTCTGCCGCGTCACTGAGTTACTTAGCCCAGAGCTTGCTGACCCTCGCTCCAGGAAAGTTCTCTGGGATGAGTAAGGAATGTGTTGTTGGAGCCCATTTTTCTTCTGTTTGGAGTCCAACAGAAGCAGAAGTGAGCTGTCAGAATGACCTGTATGCTGGTCCTTCTGAGCCCCAGCTTTCTCGGCTCTCCCAGCTCCTTCCTTTATCTGTCATCCTTGGCCAAGTGAGAAAGGGTCCCTGCTCCATGTGTGAGCAGTGACTGCCACATGGCCCTTTTCATATCGACTCTCGGATCCCTTGTGTATGGCTGTTTCTCTGACTACTTAACAAAGGTGTGTTTTCCAAGCAGAAGGCCTCCCTCTTTCTGGATTCTGTACGCTTCCACACAGCCCTCCCCGCCCCGACTGTGCTCAGAAGGCCATTGGTCAGAGCCTCACAGGGCCTTGGCAGGTTTGCTGGCCACATTGTCTTTGGATTAAGTTCCAGTGGTATGCTAACAAGTGTTTCATAACCAGCTGTCTGAGGAAAAAAAAGAAAAGGCCCCGATTCGTGTGGCATTTGCCAGTTTCTGCGGTGTAAATACTCCCACCGTGGCCAATTTTGAGCTGCTAACATGAAGCCCCTGAATGCAGAGTTAGGGAAAGATGTGCCCACTTCTTCCTTGCAAGCTGGCACATACAGGCTGGCTCCAGCCCGTCATGGAAGTAATCCCCTTCTCAGGGGAATATGACCATTGATCTTTTTTTCATGTCCCATTCTGTATCTTGTTTCTGTTAACATCTAATTCTGTCCGACATACCGATCCTTTAAGTCAGTGGTTTCCAAACTGTTTTCCGACCACAGGTCTTTATGTTTGTATCAATAAATAAAGTACTTATAAGCAATGCCAGCCTGAATGAGGGATTGGGAAGGGTTTTAGGCCCCGTACTATCCTATAGTTATGGGGATCACTCCTTTTAGTGTTTTTGATGATTGGAAACAATCAGAATTATATGGAAAATATTACATAGTTCTTGACATATGATTGTTTTCTTGAACTCTTTGGAATAGATTGAAATGAGCAATGTTTTTGGTCCACTTGGAACCACTTGTAAAGCCCATTGCTTTTGGCTAGGAAGGGCTCTTGGGAGCCCTATTAATCAACATACCGATAATGACCTCATATGAGCTGTAGGACAGGCCATTGCAGTGGGAGCCCCTGCTCCACCAGGATGCCTAATTTAAGTGTTTGTCTGCAGCTCTGAATGTTCTCTGGCTTCAGCTGTCTACCCAAAACTGAGAGCTATGAGTCACACCACTTAACTGGCTTGCGGGTTTTCAGGCCTGCTTTTTTCTCAGTCAATACCTTTTCTCTGTCTCTTGTTTTCTCTCTCTCCAGGTTTTCTCACAAAATTATTTCATGTAATTTAGATAGCCCTAGAAGATTCTTTTGTATATTTCCCTTCCAATAGAGTGATTCCATTTTTATTAATCTGTCCTACGATGTAGATCATAATTTCATGGGGATGTATCATTCGATCGTAATGGACTCATGATTCGAGCTGATGAACTCTTTTTGTTTTGATGGGAGAAATAGGTTTGGAATTGCCTGAGATTTCAGGAATCAAGTTTTTAATAAAGAAATAAAAATTCTGAATTGGGAAAGGAGCCTGTGAAGACAGAAGAGAAATCACAGGAAGGTTCTCTCTATCTGTAAACCCTACCTGTCTCTCTGACAGTCCTGGCATAATGTAGGATTGAAACGTTCTTCTAGCTCCATTTCTTCCTGGCCATACTTTTAGATCTGAAAGCAGCAGTGAGTTGTAAGTGTGACAGAGAAATGCTCCGACTGTGTTCTGTCAGGCCAAGCGGCAGATGGAAATGGCAATCCCATCACCCGTGCTGCATGCAAGTACAAAAGCTTGACTTTCACATAAAGCAAACAACATGAAGTGCTGATAGTTGGATTTCAGACATCAAAGGTGGTGAGGGAATAAGACTAGGAGACATCCAGTGTCACATGTGTAGGTTATCATTACTTCCATCTGCGAGTAAAATATATCTTGTTGGTCCACAGGAATGGGGAAGACCAACCTGACCCACATCCCCATCTTCAGTAAATTACTGGGCCTCTCCATTTAGACATCCTAATGGCTTCACCTTGAACAGACCCAAATAGGACAACTCAAATCCAACTTCTAAACTGTGTTCAAGTAGTATATCTGTAATACCATTCACAAGGTTACCCAGATCACAAACCAGAGAGTCCTGTTTGGTCTCTTTCCCCTCCGTACTATCCACTGAGTTATCAACTTCCTTTTAAGTGGCTCGAGTTTCTACCTCTTTCCTTCTAGTTCCAACATCACTGCCATACTTCAGGCTATTCTAATTTTTGTCTAGTCTGAAATAATTTCTTTATTCATAAAACCCTCTCAGTAACTATCAGTTGAATGTCTGGGTTGCTATAGAGTCTTCCTCCTAACTTGCCTGCCCCTCAGTTGTGTTTTCTGTCTCCCATTTATGCTCCACACTCCAATGAAAGTTCTTTTTAAAAAAAAAAAAGATTTTATTTATTTATTTTGAGAGCGAGCAAGCAGGGGGAGGGAAAGAAGGAAAGGGAGAGGGAGAGAGGGAATCTCAAGCAGACTCCATGCTGAGCACCAAGCCCCATGTGGGGCTTGATCTCATGACCCTGAGATCATGACCTGAGCTGAAATCAAGGCACCCCTGCAGTGAAAGTTCTAAACAGAACGTGGGTTGTGTCGCTTCTGGAGGTCATCACATTGCACTTGCTGTGTTCCCCCTGTGGCTTGTCTCTCCCTATGTGGTCCCACACACTTGTCAAGCCATCCTTCCATTTGGCTATGTCTATCGAGTCTACTGGACTTTGCTTCCCAGCATCAGTCTTACCCAGACTCAGCCTTACCAAGTTTCTGGGTCAGTCTTACCAACTCATTTCAGGATCACATCTCCACCAGCCAGTGGGATAGTATTAGTGTTTAGATCTTGCGCCGCATCACCTCTCTCCCCTTTCTGTGTTCTCCCAGAATCACATGGGCTATAAAATGTGGAAACTACATTTCCCAAAAGCTTTTTAAGCTTAGGTTGTCCCAAAGGGAAAATCTCAAGTGAGATTTGAAAGTAGAGAAGAAGTTGACGTCAACGTTGTTCCTGTAGCAGCAGCAGGAAGCTTTGGAGGCCTTGACCATGGCTTCCAGGAGGTCTTCCGCGGTCACCTGACACAGGCATCTGAAGTCACTGGCTAGAGTTTCCCACAATTCCTGCACGTCCTCGTTCCCTAAACTCTAAAAGCAGCTTTCACTGACCTTTCTTCCCCTCGTCTCCCAAGGGTTTTGTAAGCCCTTAACGCCCTGCATGGAATCTTGTCTTCCAGAAATATCTGGAGTAGTTTCTCTTTTCCTGATCAAACCTTGACGAACACAGATCAGGAGCCAACGATCTGGAAATGAGTTGAAGCCAAGCCTCAGATACTGAATTGTAATCTGAATCTTCTGCAAGAATACAATGCCTGCAGTAGATCTCAGCCCACTTGGCTCAGACCCTGGTACCTTTCCTAAACTTTGCTGGATGATCATCGTCTCAAGAAACTCACTGTGGCCTCTTATCTACTCCACCTCTTGGACTTGTGCTCCAAACTAGACCACCTCTCTGGAACCACAGGGCTGCCAACACCCAAATTTGATATTTGTTTCTGCCTGGAAACTTCTGCTTTCATTCTATATTCACATTTTGGCTCCAGCCAATGTTGGTTGACCATTGACTTCTTGCCCCAACTCTCCAGGTGACAAATCATACAGCCAAGTTTGCTCCCATGGCCTGGGTCTTACCTCATCCCTGTTTTGTTTCTCTTGGTTCTACTGCTTACCTAGTTGTGAAGACCCATCATGTCCCTTAGTTGAGCCTGTCATGATTATAGTCTGAAGCTAATGATGTATCAAATGCTTAGAAGTATGGCATTTTTCTATCCCTGTCATTCTACTTCAAGTCCTTGTTGTATCCAACTTCAAGTTAGGGTATAATTCACAAATACAAAAGGAAGTCTCGAGGATCCTAATGAACAGACATTATATTATTTAACATAGAAGCATAAACCAGTTCGTCTGGTCAGAACTACTCATGACAGATCTTCATATTGCTCAAGTCACCTGCCCTTTTCCCCCTACCTATCACATTAGAGTAACTTGTTTTACCTTTTCCTCATGGATACTACTTGCTGTCCCAAAGAATCTCTTATTTCATATTCAGGTAACAGGACGTACACTTATACTCTGCTTTTGAATTAGCCCTCTGTAGTTTTTATGTGCTGCTGAAAGAGTTCTTTCTTTCCTCTGGCACACTGTCTGCTTTTCCTCTCTGGAAAATTTTTGTAACCACATGTGTACATTTAGTACTACAGACTCTTCTTTAAGAGGTAATTTATGGAAAACCAATCCGTGTGCATTATGAGTGCCAATGTTATAAGTCCGTGTAATCATATAATTTCAGAGTGTGTTTCAGCCAGAAAACAGGGAAGTCAGTCTTCAGTGTGTCTGCACGATCCTCATGTCCATATTCGTAAGGGAATACTTCGTATAAAACAATCATGGCAGCAATTGTTCTACCTGCCTCTACTCTTATTATTTGAGTGGAGAAAGAATTTCGGTTAAAAATTAGATGTGGACACACTACCTGTTCTTCTTGGAAATCTTTTAAAAGAGATTCCACCCACCTATCACATTGTTCTGGAGGATGAGTCATGAGCACTGCAATGCCATAAAAGGAAGATTCTAACACATTTACTCATAGACCTCCTGGCTGGACAGCTCTCTCAGGCTCCAGCCCTGTAACGGGGATGTGCACACTCACGGGCACAACCATGGCACGTCTTAAGTATCTGCCTTCATGCGGGGGCTTCAGCCTTTCCCCCTCTCTCTCGCCATCAAGTCTTCCTTCATCCAGTTTCCAGAATCCAACCGCCCCGCTTTCCAACGGGAGTTTCCATGACAACTTCTGTTTGTGGTGGTGTTGACTCCGGCGCTCCATTTCATCTCTCTTTTGTGGCACTGAGCTCTTCTCTCCTAAACATCCCTGGTTCTTCTCTGTTCTTTTATTGTGCTTGACTTTGACCTCAGCCTCTCTGAGTTCAATTTACATATTGATGAGTTTTGTTCTCAGATAAACCAGAGAGAATCATAATTAAAGTCATGGTTTTAAACCCTGCCCACCACAGAGAACTAGGTCAGATCAAGAGTCTCCTGCGTTGTACAAGTGATGGCCCTTAATTTTCTGCCCTGGAAAATAAGGATTAAATAAGAAAAAGAAATCCAAGGAAATCCAACCCCACCCTCAATAAACACAGACACTTCTAAGGTTGGTCACCTTTCAAACTAATTCTACATGTTTAATCAATTAACTCATTTAAGATCATGTCTCTCTCTCTCTCTCTCTCTCTCTCTTTTTTTTTTCAGATGCATTCCTTGATAGGGAATGTCTATTAGTCATTCACTTCTTAGTATAAAGTGACATTATCATTCAGCAACAAATTGGCAGTCCTGGATAAAGGTAGGAGATTGAGATTGAAATCGAGAAGAGGGGTCATTTTTAAAGGTAAGAGGCAGGCAGGCAGATTCTGTAGGGAAACATGCTAAGAACAAAAAGATCCCAGAGCCTGAGGATATGAGATAGCACTTTGTATGAGCTGGTAGTGCCATTGATGAAGGGAGGTAGGAGGGCAAAATGACCTTTTTGCAGATGTCTTCAGTCCACCGTTGGCAGCACTTGCCACAGGCCACCGCGAGCCCTTTCACCCTTTGCCCTTGGCGTGTTGTGGTCGGTTGCGGTGCGTCTGCGTGTGAGGTCCTTCTTCACCAGATGCAATTGAAATCCAGCTTAAATTCTTAAAGCATAGCAGACGCATAAATGCAGCATATCACACTCCACTTAGAACACAGGCTCTGCTCCTTCCTCATTCTCATCCTCTTTTTCTTCTCCACTTTAATCTCTTCACTGAAAGGGCTCATTAGGAATCATTCCTACAAAGTTCTGTTGGTTGCTTCACCATTTGGAAGCATGTAGTTAATGACAAACATAAAAAGGCGAAATGGACACCAATTCTACAGAGTCACAGAGGAGAAATAAATCGTTTGAAATCTTTAAAACACCAAGCATCTTTATATACTGGAGAGCGGAAATGTTCTGGACTTAGCAAGGCCCGAGTGTGGGTCCTTTCCCTGCCTCCTGTCTAGCCAGATGCTCTCAATGCCTTACTTAACCTTTTGGAGCCTGAGTTTACCCACAGAAGGGGGAATAAAAATATCTCCCTCTTAGGGTTTTGAAGATTATGAGATAAAGTTTGTAATGTATCTGGCAGAGGGTTAAGCCAAATTCCATTTCAATAAAGGATTCCATATATATATATATATATATATATATATATATATATACACGCACACACACACATATATACACACACACGAAGATATTTTTAGTTTTCTTGAGCTCTTGTTCAAAAAACTTTCAATATTCATCTAAAAATTCATCTAACAAAATAATTACTGAATGACTAATATGTGCCAACTAGTATAAAATTTGATATAATTTCTTTTTATGGATTTTTGAGGATGTGACTTAGACTTATTTTGAAACCAAATTTTTGGAACAGAGTCACCTTTATTAGACTCATGATGTCTGTGCTCTTGTTGGCTGGTTTGGAATTCTGTGCTTGCTTACTGTATTAAAAAAAAAAAGAGTCATGATTCATCTTATAGTCCAAATTCTCTGGAGAGTCCTCAAACCCATTCATTTCAATGCAGTCAGTATTTATGTGCTACTTCCTATGTGCAGAGGGCAGTGCTAGAAGCTGGGAGTAGTTAAGGAGGAATAAAATACTGTTCTGTTTCAAGGAACAGTAAATATGGCTGACAGCCAAAGCATCAGGCAAATGACTGAGAGAGAACAGTGAAATGAATGCAGTGAGCAAATGATACGAGAAATGCGGGGAGAGAGGTTCATTCTGGCTGGGGGCACCAATTAGTGCATGAGGTAGCATTTGTACATGGCCTTAAAGAATGAGCAGGATCTGACCTGGGAAGACAGGAAGATAAAGAGACCTGGGTAGGAAAAGAGAGTTGAGCATCTAGGTTACCATATTCAGGGAGACAATGAACTTGGCTAAAGTTATAGCTTTGGAAGCATAGAATCACTCTTTTATAGCTAGAAGGGACCCTAGAATCCAATCCACTCATTTTAGCAGCATTTGTTAAAGGGGATTATGGGAAATTTATTTAGGAATGTATGTTGGTTTCATTCGTGAAGAACCTGGAATGTCAGTGGAAAAGTCTGGACTTCCTACCACAGGTAATGGATATTTCTGGGGGGTTCTGAGTAGTAGAATTGAATGTATTTGCAGCCCTTACTCTGATTCTATAGCTCTTCTGGATAAATGTTTGGAAAGCTTGTTAAAACATTGATTGTTGCCCCCCACCCCAGAGTTTCTGATTCAGTAGGGGTCCAAGAATCTGCATTTCTGACAGGTTCCCCAGCTGATGCTGATGCAGCTGGTCTGGAGAACCATTGTTCTGTTGTGTACTATTGGTTCTCAACTCTGGAAGCCCATTCAGATCATCAGAGGAGCTTTTAAAAATTCCTGAGGTGTGTGCCCTACTCCAGACCAGAGGATGAGCTGCTGGTAATTGTTAAAAGCTCGCATGTGATATCTCAGGTCAGCACTTCTCAAGTTTGCTTATGCATATAAATCACTTAGGAATGTCAGCAGCAGATCCCTTTTTCCGCAGATCTGTGTTTAGGTTTGAGATGATGCATTTCTCATGAGCTCCCAGAAGATGTTAATGCTGTGCTGGTCAGTGGACTGCACTTGGAATAGCTAGCCTCTAGATTTCTATTTTATTTTCCTCTTTCTCACTTTTCTCTCTAAGCTTTCATTCAGTGGTTGATTCAGTCTCTCTTCTCTGCTCCCAGTGCAGTGGAATGACATGCCATTCCCAAATCCCTATTGGTATTGTGCCTAAGGAAAAAAACCATAGAGGGATGGGGTGAAGAACCCTGGGTTTGGTCAGCAGCTGAGCCGTCCTGGAGATGAGACTCCGGGCAAACTCCGGCTTGGTGGCATGAAGCCTGGCACAGTGCAGGTGAGTATGAGCCAGCAGCCCGGACCTGGATGTGTCCATCTGAAGCCTTCTGTCCCCACCAACTGCTGCGCTTGGCAGGCCACCCACATGCCTCATGCTCTGCCTGCTTCGTTGCTCTTCCTTACACACTCCTGAGCTCCGCTTGCCCACCCTCTCCCAGCAACTGGCTCTTTTGCACAAATTACTCTTTGTTATGAGCATAATTCCCAGAGAGAGAATAAGAAGCTTTCTGGCATATCTATTAATCATGAAGGGGTTTGAAAGCTGGGAATAAGGAAAGGGAGAAAAGAGACATACATATAAACTAAATGGAAAATGCCCATTTGAAATGAAAATTCTCTGACTCTCTGACGACCCCCCCCCCCCCCCGCTCCCATTAGGACTTACATTCCTATAGTTACCTTAAATGCCTTCCTCCCTTTTCTGTGTGTGTGTGTGGGGGGGGGGCAGAAGGGCAGGGGGTGGGGGGAGTTTTTCCCCTTTGATTTTCCTCAGTGAATTCTGACAATGATTTGAAATGCTCTTGGCTAGAAAACTATACTTGGAGGAATAAAAATGAAAACATTCCAAGGCTGTAAGGCGAATCTCCTCCTCTTACAACCTTGGGTAGATCGACACTAGGACACCCAAATTATGTCAATTAAAGGATGATATCTGAGCACAAGCCACACTGTTCCGTCACTGCACAAAGAAAGAAAACAGTAATTGTTTTGCTAAGCTGTGTTTATATTAACAAAAGCCTCTGGAAGAGTTTAGCCCTTGAAATTTTTCTTCCTGGGACCTTGAAACGTTACCACTTAGGAGCGGAACTGATGGTTTATTTACTGATTATATGTGAGTGAGGAGATTTTTGCAAGGGTTCCAAGAGCGACTTCCGAATGGACATGAACGCAGATAACATGCGAAGAGTTTGGGGAATTCAGGCCAATTGTGGTACTTTGTGATACTCACAAATTTGGGTCATTCTCTCAATTAGTTTAGCTCCTCATCTGTGTGAGTACAGAAACAAAAGCTACTTGGAGCCCTTGCGGGTTGGCAGAGCATCTTAAAATACCCTCCTAAAGAGGCAGTGCTGTAAATTCAAAACAGACTTCCAAAATAAACTCAGCAGGGCAGCGCTCTGGGAGTTTGCAGCGCCAGCCCCCCCCACCTCTCCCCCACCCTGCCCCATCCCCAGTTCTGGATGCTTGAAACTTCGGTACCATTGAGCATTAGTCTCCTTCGATGAGCCCCGGCTCCTCCTGGGAGGAATCAATCATTCTGAAGCACAGTCAAGATCTCCGCCATTCCAGATGCAAGCTTTCACGAACCCTCCTCTGTTAGTCATTATCCACATCTCCCTCGCGGTGGGGGGGGAATCAGAGGTACTTAACGTGCTTGCACATGCGTGTGCGTGTGAAGGCCAAGCATTTGACAAGAGGGAGTCGGGTCAGGACTTTCTTCTCGGAAGTTGCCCGGGACGTGTGTGATGTCCAGTAACAGATACGATTCTCTCAGAACTGAATCCAAATTCTGTCCTGTTTGTCTCAGCCATTTCTGCCACCAGAGCAAAACTTGTATGGTTTCGAGCATAAGTACAGATCATCTGTTGTGCTTTAAAGTGGGTGGTTTTTTTTAAAGGAGCTAATTTGGTTGTGCAATACCATCAAGAGGAGCCACTTGTAAATTATATTTAGGTGTGTGTATGTTCTTTCACTTGCAGTGATGATGAATCATATCCATCTTCGTTTTGTTATGTAACTCCACACTCAGAAGAAGGTTCCAAGACTCTGCTGTGCAGAGAAGCCCCTAGCCATCCACACGCCAGCCAGCAGAAGGGCCTCTGCGCCTCCCTCCACCTGGCCTGGCCTTTCAGTGGGGAAGAGGATAGAGTGACCAACTCACCTGGTTTGCCTGGGAGTCTCCTGGTTTTAAATGAAAGTCCTGTGTTTCAGGAACTACACCCCCACCCCGCTTCGTCCCAGGCCAGCTGGGATTGCTGGTCACCCTCACAGGTCTGGCTGCTTGACCGTTTCTGGCCTCAGGTGTGGTCATTAGCCCTGGGTCCTGGGTTCAACACTGGCCTTCCCTCCCCAGCAGGAAATCAAAAAGCTTCTACGCCTTGGAGTCAGGAGACAGGTTTGGGGCACAACGAGGTCAGCTCTGGGTCATGAAGAGGACAGTTCTCCAAGTTACTTCTTCTGGGTTGCAGAAAAAGGCAGTAACGTTGGCTTTTTGACCAGGTTTATGTTCTCTCTAGAAGGATATTACATATACTTCACGGACATAGAAGTTATGCACTGTAATTAGGATGTGTAGAAAATTCATTTTTCTATAGCTGAATTGAATTTCCTCATGAGCCTTCCTCTGATGGGGGGGAACATTTTGCCTTTTGAGGATTGTTCAGCTCAAGACTAGACTTTTTCAGGTGAAACTTTTGGTCCAAATTCAATCTGTTGAAGATCATGCTCTAGTCCTTTGTGTTTTCTTCTCCCCTGGGCAGTCGGGGTAAATGTGTGCCACTGGCCTTCAGAGGGGATGTCTGGTCGGAGTCCTCTGGACTGGCCCACACAGTTGGGGCCACTGCACCTAGTGGAGGTGGCTGGCCCCTGCCCAGAGTCCTCCTGCAACCCCAATCATGGGTTCATGACTCCTTCTTAGCCTGCCCCAGACCTCCACAGCCCACTGACCCTCTCAGCCTCTCAGCTGCCTGTCCTTACACTTAACAGAGAAGAGTCAGTGAACATATCTCAGGCGCTCTTCACCACAACATGCAAGGCCATCCTGTTGGCTCAGAGCATAATGCAAAGTGTTCCAAACCATCCAGGGTTTCAGTCCGATGGTGGGCACGAGCCCCTAGGGTCACAGATTCCTTCTTAACCTCTTTGGTGTTTCTAACCTCTTATCAGGCTCCTCTCTCCAACACAGTTTCAGCTGTGGAATGGGGCTGGATCCAAGCTACTCAGGGATATTGACCCAATTCTAATGTTCTTCTGTGCAACACTTTTCTTAGTTCAAGCCCCAGCCCTTTCTATGCAGAGGAAACTGCTTATGTCATGCTTACATAATGTCCTAGGTACTTCTCTGTTCTAGGCTTATTGTAAAAATTCTGCAGTCTGAGTCCTACAGGCTTGACCTTTCAATCTTCCAAATGAAATGCTTTTCAAAACAAAACCAGCTCTTTCTTTTTCTTTCCCTTTCCTCTCCTTTATTCTCCTTCCTTCTCCCCACTCCCCTCTTCTTCCCTCCTCTCTCTCTCTCTTTCTGTCTCTCTCTCTCCCTCTTTCCCTCATCCTATCTCTTGCAAATCTAATGTGCTTGGGCATTCGAGCAGTTATTACTCTCTGTGTACTCATTAAAGTAAAAACAACTGTCATAACAAATCAGCCCCTAAATTTCAAGGGCTTAACGTAATGGAAGTTTGATTCCCACTTTTGAAACAGTTTGATACAAGTGAGTAATGGGGTATTCTGCTCCACGTGGGCATTCAAGGACCCAGGAATTCTGTCATCTTCAGCACAGAGTTTCTTCAAGAAGGTGAAGAAGGCACATCCACCTGTCTTGGGAGGGACACATATCACAGAGTTCATATTCAGTTGGGGAAAACTAGTCATATGTCCCCACCTAGATGCAAGGGAGCCTGGGGAATGTAGTCCTCACCTGTGTAATCACTTCCCAGCCACCATTCTAACTAGGAATTGTCCTTCTATGTGCTGAATTTTGTGGACCTCTAGAATGCACTGTGCTGGGCATTTGGCAGAAAGATGATTAAGACATGGTCTTTACCCTCAAGGAGCTTACCTTAAATATTGATGAGCTCTTAACCTCTCCATACTGCTCTTTGCTGTCTGGAGTAATAAGATTTAGCCTTTTGGCTTGTCTTTATTGATGTGAGAGATAATTAATAGAGAGTGTGGGGGTGGGGGGACAGAATCAGCTAATAACCAAATTTAAAACTGAGAGAAGTCTTGGAGGTCATCTGCACAAAAACTTTTGCCCACAGATAAGAAAGCGTGAGACCTAGAGAATTGAAATGACTTGCCCAAGTTTTCCTAGCCGATTAGTGCCAGAACCAAGTTAAAATCCTGCTCTTTCCATCTTTCAGTTCTAAACACTTTTCAATATATCAAGATCTTTCTGATAACCATGCAATGTATAAGAGTTTATGAGCTCACAGATTTTTAAAAATGTGTTCAGGTAAATGGGACTGCGGCTGAGTGCAGTTTCCCAACATGGTGCTGTTTGTTGCTCATACAGTCAGCGTTTGCCATTATACCCACAGAACATACGTGGATCATTGCTTTGTTGGGAAATTATGGTGCCTCTTTGGAGTATTGTCTTTATATCCACCTTGGATTCTCTTGCATTCAGCCACACTTCAGCTCACATACCCAAAAACTCAACCTTGCCTCAGGTAATAATGTCTACCAGGTTTTAATTTGTTCAACTAATGGTCTTGTGGGTCTCAGATACTTGAAAAACATTTTGTTTCAATATACACTGCTCTTTACCCTGTACCCAGAGCCACTGGCCATATCTATAAATTAGTTTAGCTTGTATTTAAAAGCGTAATTATTGTGACCTCTCCCCAAAGAGAGGTACATTAGCCTAAATGGCCACGTCAAGTATGTTCTGTCAGTGTAGTTGGATTGGCATTGTCAGCTTTTACTCGGAGATATAACAGGGGTTTGAGGGTTTCTGAGAGTTAATCCTGACCTACAGATCTCTGGGCAAGAGGCATACCCGGTATGCAGTGTAATATTTTCCTTAATGGAGATTTCCTTTGATGGAGATTCTCCGGACCTGAAAATTTTTAACTCTAGAAACTCAGACTCAGTGTATACTTCTCAGATACGCACTGACCCGTGAGGCTGGCACTCATGCTATTTCTGAAGATTCCAAATCTCCATTCTCGAGAACTGGGAGTAGTGGAGATATGTCAGAGTAAAGTGGGGGGGACAGTTTACCAATATTTCAGGTAAGCTCCTTGAGAATAAATGCCATGTCTTCATTGTCTCTTTTGTCACGGTCCCCCAGACTGGGGCTATTCAGTGAATTCTGCTTCTGTTCACAATGGGTCTGGCAGCTGTGACTCTGGAACAGCTTAGTTTTAGGTTCCAAAACTAAGGAGAACCTATACATACCATGCCATTATGAAGCTACTCTTCCCAGACAGTAGATCTTCTCTGAACCAGAGCAGATTACAGAAGAATTTCTAGACCAGACTAGTTCTGGGACTTTGGAGTAAACACACACTCACACACACAGAGCCCATAAACAACTAGCAAAAGCTAGAAAGTCTATCATCAGTTTCCCAGTATGTAGATGTCTGTGCTGCTGTTTATGTAGCTAAGTTAAAATTCCCTGGAGAGAGAGAGAGAGAGAGAGAGAGAGAGAGAGAGAGAGAGAGATAGATTCATTCATTCATTCATTCATTCGTTCATTCCCTGGAGCATCTCAGACTCTCCTACAGTCTAAAACCATGTACTCAGCTGTTCAGCAGGAAGAAACAGTGGGATGGGAACCTTAATTAATATATAAACACAATTAAGTTTTCCTACAGTCCTAGACTTGGATATTTTAGTACAACTAAGTAATTACTTACGTTGCCTCAGAAAGCTACTAGGACACCATTTTACCTTCCATAGACTTTTTTTTCAACTATGCTGAAATAGCCAAATTTCTCCTAAGTTGACCAAAAAAGAAAAAAAAAAACCCAAACAAACAAAAATCCATTCCATGTGGCTAGAATCAGTCTCACTGAGATTTTTACCAAGAGCAAAAATACCTTGTATATGTACCAAAAACAGTTGGAAAGAAATGGCTATGTTTTTCTGCACCAATATCCTCAGACTAATGGCTTTCCAGTCAGTTAGTTGGCATTGTTCTTTTTAGGGTGTATTGTCAGAAGGGCCCAATTTAAACTGACTCAAGAAACGTGTCCTTTCTTTTGGATTCTAAATCTGAATGTCTAGTTTAGGTTCTTGCCCTTTCTCTTGCTGACTTTTGATGACTTCATCCAACTGTTCACTCAGTTACTAGGCTGAGACTTATTGAGAACTTACAATATGTAGGGCACTGTGATGGGCATTAGGAATTCAAAGATGAATAAATCATGGGCTTTACAGTTAAAGAGCTTAGCTTAATGTCTGGTGGAGACAACTTTGTTATCAGATTATAGTCATAGTGGGAGAGTGACCAAGTTCACTTAGGATGGCATGTGGTACTGCTCTATTGCACACCTCCAGAGGGATCATGTACATGATTTGCTCTGTGAATCATGGCCCTTAGGGTTGCTATGAGTGATTGCCTGGAGATGTGCAACATGGCTGTTCTGGGAAGAGTCACTAAAAGTCTTCATAGAGGATGAGACACTTGAGTTAAGCCTTGAAATGATGAGTATGTAGACAAAACATCAAAAGACATTGCAGGGAATGACCCAGGCAATGGGGTAAAATATGGATAAGGTAAGTGGACAAGAGGAGGTGTGGTAGGAGATGAGGTTCTACAAGGAGATGGAAGCCAGAAAAGAAGTGTCTTGCATGCCATATCAAGGAGTTTGAAATGCATCCAATTAGTGCTGGAGAGTCTTTAAATATGATGGTGACTTGCATTTTTGAAAGTCACCTTGGAAGTAATGTGGAAGATGGATTTGTATAAGGAAAGGGTGGAGGGGTGGGCTGGAGGATAGGGAAATAAGTTAGGGGGCTATTGAAATAGCCCAGCAATGAAGTGATGGACATCTGACTTATGGTGATAAAGTGCACAATGATTCAAGACATTTAAGAAATGAAATCCATAGATCATAGGTCATAGGTCTAGGTGGCTACTAAGAAGTAAGGGATAAGCAAAGAGAATTGCTGGGGATGAAAGCCGTATAAGTAAATCATAAATTATTTAACCAGGGTAGGGGACCTAGGAAGGTGACTTTGGGTCCAAGGATGACTTTGGTTTGGGGACATGCTGAGTTGGAAGTTGGGACCACAAGGAGGGCTGCAGCAATAGGTCTGGGGTTGAGGAGAGATGTCTCGGGCCACAGAAAGCCATTTAGAGCCATCAGTGTTTAGTGTGTGGTAGGAAATAGTCTCCTAAAATCCTAATTTCTCTCTTCTCTCCACTCTAAAATGACCTCTGATGAACTTTCCTGGTGATTTAACTTTTTCAAAGTCATCACTTGGAATCTAGTCAGTCTTAGCTGTCAGATTGAATTACCACTTACATGGCTCTCCACTTGATTATTACAACTCCAGGTCCCTTCCTGAGGTTTCTCTGCTCTTCTGTTTCCCTGATTGCTTCTAGTTAAATAGTTGAGTAGACTTTCTCCTGGGCACTGGTCCAGCACAATGCAGTGAAAATGTTGTAAGACTGATTCATTGCTTTACCACTTTCAAGCCATGTGGTCTTGTGCAAATTATTAAAACTTCTCCGAACCTCAGTTTACTTATTTCTCCAAGAGACTGTAATAATAACGTGAGTACGATGTTTTCTGAAGTTTAAATAAGACAGAGTGCAATAATGTTTGGGATACCACATTAGTAGATGCTCAACAGACATTAAATTTGTTCATTCATCAGTTTTGTAAATCAGAATCTATTAGAGTCGGAAGAAATCTCTCATCTAACTCTATCTCATTGGAGGTGGGAGAACCGGACTCCGGAAAATGGTAATGACTTGACCAAGTTTACATAGCCAGCAGTCTTTGACACTCTTTGGACTCCATACACTCAGGTTTAACCCCAGGTCATGCTCCTTTCTTCCAGCTTGTTTTGGAAGAGTCTCTGACTCCCTGTATTACCACCACTTTATCGGGCTTCCTCTGGAAAGATAGAAAAATGAAGGTTATGTTAGCTTTCTTTCACTGCATAACAAATCACCACAAACATAGTGGCTTAAAACAGTGCATATCTATTATCCCACCATTTCTGCAGGTGAGAACTCCCACCACAGCTTAGCTGGGTCCTTTGCTCAGAGTCTCACAAGGCTACAGTCAAGATGTTGGCCAGGCTGTGTTCTCATCTGGAGGCTTAAATAGGGAAGGATTCACTTGTAAGCTCACTTGGGTTGCTGGCAGAATTCATCTCCTTATTGGTGTAGGACTGAGGTGCCCATTTGCTTACTGACTGTCAGCTGGGGTCCACTCATGGTTGATGCCATCTGGCCGTCTCACAACATAGCACCTTACTTCTTCAAAGCCAACAGGAAAGAGTCTCTAGCTCCCATCACTTTGCCATTTTCCATTAGTTAGAAGCAAGTCCAGGTCCTGCTCATGCCTGAGGGGAGGGTATTACATAGGGCAAGATGCCAGGGGATGGAGATCATGGGGCCATCTTAGAATTCTGCTCTCTGTAGATACCATGGTGAGTTTCATTGTGAGGGTGTCACAGAGCACAGTCAGGTTGGCCCTCAGCATTTTCTAATCACAACCAACGCATTGCACTGCTTTGGGGGGAGCTGGATCTACGAGGGCTCTGGAATGACTGTGGGAGCCCAACTCAAGGTGTCCTCAGGAGATCCTATCAGGCCCATAGTGACACCATAGGGTAGAGTGGTGCCAGTGCCACTAGGAGGAGAAAATATGTGTGTGTGCACGTGTGTGTGTGTGTGTGTGTGTGTGTGTGAGAGAGAGAGAGAGAGAGAGAGAGACAGAGGAGAGCCTTCCTGAGAGCACATCAAGAGATAATGCCTGCCATTCTGGCATTTTCTGAAGTGGCTTCTTCCTGAATTGTTGGTACACTCTGTGACATGAGTCATGCTGTCTCTTTATTAAAAATCCATCTTCTCCAGCTGAGGCAAAGCAAATATTTACCCATATCTAACTCTGGTCCTAGCCATGGCAAATATCTGCACCTTCTCCATGGAACTGTCCAAACCCACTTCGCATGGCTAAAGGAAGGAAGATACTCTGTTTTTCCTCAATCCTTCTGGGAACTGAAAACCCAGATCTCGATCTCTGGGCCCCTGCCTGGAGTGAATCCTGCCCACCACCACCTGACAAGTCATCTTGGAAATCTGTTTTCACCATGCTGTGGCTCTTCCTGCCTGAATCTACACACCTCCTCTTTTCCTTTAAGATCTACTGAGCTTTGTAACTCCTTCATTCACCACTTCTTTCCCTTACATCCAGTAATTTCCCACTGCTACTCAATACCCAGGACGTGTTCCACCTGAACACTGCTAGCCACCATGTCTGCTAGTGTGGTTCTACCATCCCCCTCCCATTGCACCCAAAGCCCCCTCCTTATACTAACATCTCTTAGAAGTATGGCAGTCTTCTAAACCCCACCTCAAACCTCCCTGCCTCCCTGACTGTCCTGTGAGCATTAATCAGCACCAACTTTGACCTCTAGAAGCAATTGCTAATGGAAGCTAGTGCCTATTTTAGACAATTTATTATGTTCTGTGTTACAGTTATTTCATGGGAGTGTGTCTTGTTTTTCTGGTGAGATTATAAGTCTCTTGAGGGCAAGATTGACATTTTCCCACTTTTTCTTTTTCTCTCTCTTTCCTTTTCCTGCTGTTTAGAGTTTGGGGTATGGAGCTAGATGGACCTGCATTTAAATCTCAGCTCCAGCACTTTCTACCCATGTGAAACCTCTGTGGTATTCTTTTTTCTCATGTTTAAATGAGGATAATAGCTACCTCTTCAGTTGTTTTGAGAACTCACTGAAGTAGCACATGTGAAGAAACTAGTATAAGTATATGTGCCTGGCACATGCTAAGTGTTCAACTAATGAAAGTTATGATAGAGTACTTAATTGCACATTCGTGAGCATTTCTGTTCAATCCAGCAAGAAATATTTGAGCACCTTCTGTGAACCCGATACTGTGCGTAGGTGATGGAGGGATGTCAGGAAGCCAAACGACCATGTTCTCATGTACTGTGGAGGCTTTTAAGGCTTCTAGGAGTTTGTAGACTGACCCGAAGCCCTAGAAGAAACCAAAGTAGATAGTAATTATTTCTAAAAATTGACGAGAATTCCCTCATAGTGGTGTCATTTTTTTAAGGCCCTTTCAGTGTATAGTGTATACCCATTAGCATCCGTGATGAGAGTGGCCAAGGGCTCCCAGTGGCAGGGTGTTTCCTGCTTTCTCCCCTTCCATGCAGTCCCTGTTAACACATTGGAAATGGAGGCTGCCCCCGAAGAACCGATGACCACAGGGCACTGGTTGGATGAGTTGTTGATGAGATGAAAGACGGGGTGTCTTCCCATTCTGCCTGTAGGTGGAGATGGGTAGGCAGAGGGGCTGATCACCAGCAGCAGCCTCCCCTATCCCCCCAACTTGTCCCCTCCCCACAGGTGTCATTCATGCTTGTCGGAGGGCCTGGGGAAATGTCTCATGCTGCGGATCCCTTCTAAAGCTCCTGGGAGCCCCACACCCCGGTCTCAGGATGGTCACTGAGTGTGGAGTGTCTAATAACTGTCTCCTAAGTTGAGTGTTTCCTTTTTTCCGGCAGCTGATGCCCCAATTGGAGGGGATCAACCATCCTGCTAAGATTCTGCTGCACTAAAAGTTAAAAATGGAACTTGGGAAAACTGTCTTAAAGCTGAAGCGTAAATGTCTATCTGGGTTATTTTGCTTGAATACGAACTTTTAGAGGAATTCGAGGCTTTCTCTGCTCCCTTTTGTGGGTGGCTCAATAAAATAGGAAACCTTCCACATTAATTCCTGTCAGAGTAAAACTGCAAGTGGTAGAATTCATTGGTTTTCCCTTTTACAGAATGCAGAGTGCCTTGATTATTGAAATGAAATACCGCATTATGAATGTCCCAAAGGACCACGAGGTTTCTTGTCTGAGAAGTGCCCACTGAGCTGGTTGTGGTAGAGGGGAGCGCGAATGCTTCAGAGGAGGGGGAAGGCATTCCATAATGTGCCTGACTCCCTGAGTGTCCCACGGTGGATGCATCAGCATTTCTCCACAGCATTGCGTGATGTTCTGTTTCTCCACCCTTGACTTGGCTGATTACTAGATCCATTGATGTCAGTTTGTGCCATAAACTACCCATTAAACCATATTGCGCTCAGACCTGCTGAGTTCAGGTCGTGTCCCCTAGGGAGCTTGGAGGTAGAGAGAGAGCTCTGGGCCCCTTCAGTTCTGTCCACACTGTGGCCACAAGTAAAGAAGAGCACAAGGAGTCTGCATCTCAGAAGACTCCGACCCTGTGGCATTGAGGGGAAGGATGATTTCCATGTTAGTTGCTCTACTCCCCTTCCCTGACCCATCCTTGGGGAATTTTGGACCAATGTTCCTGACCCCCATACAGCCACTGCTTCTGATGGCTTTCCCTCACCCTCGACTCTCTCAAAAAGTCTCCTGGGAATGTTTAATGGAAAAATATAGGACAAGAAAATGGCTCCTTCGCTCAGTGCAGGATTTAGCCATAGTAGCGACCTCTGTCTGTCACGCTCTTACTGTGGGTCTGGCACTGTGCTAAACGTTGTTCCCACACTGATTTGCCCGGAAACCCTCCTAGGGAAGTGGCCTTATTATTGATAGTTCCTGTTGAGGAGGGAGGGTCCAGCAATGTTAAATTAGGTATCCCAGGGCAGAGTCAGACAACGAGAGCTGGAGTGTCCTGGTTTTAGAGTCTACACTCTCAGGTCCCATGACAGATCACTCTACGAGTTTAAAGAAAAAGTTTCCCCAAATTCCTATCTTTATTTTGTCTCTTCCTCTCTTCCTTTCACCTGAAATTTCTACTCCTCTATGTTCTCTTTGCTGCTTACTGCCCTCCGCCCTCCCATCAAACCAAAGAGCAGCTGATATTAAGTTCGTTTGTTCTTAAATATAACTGTGTCTTGGCACCCGAGGTGCTGGAAGTCTATGAATACTTAGAGCTGTCACTTACTGCTGTCAGTCATGTGGGCTTATTCCGGGCGAAGCACAGGAAGGCTTGCCGGTGGGCAGTGCGTTCCGAGGTTTGGGTGTTAAGGATGGGGTTTTGCCAGAACCGTGTAGCTCAGATTACCACACCTTAACTAGCAATCCGTTTTTGCATCACGAGCCATGGGACAGCACGTGGCTTCTGCTGCAGTTTGCTCGGAGGCTTCATTTACAATGAAGCCGTTGCATCAAAACTGTTGGAACAAAGGTTTTATCCAACGTCCAGCACACGGGAGACAGAGGGCTTAGGCACAAAGGGACGCGACTCAAGGGGCCAGTTAATTAGACAAACCCAGGAGGTGGGCATTCCCAGGGCCCCTGCTCACCTCTTCTGCTACCTGCTTCAATAACATGAAAATAAAACTGCAGAGGTAGGAGATGTGGAGGAAGCCTGCAAGAGTCAAAGAGCATAAAGACACGTAATGACCACATGCAATTAATTTGCGGATGTTGATTGGGTCCTGCTTTGAATAAATGAGTCCTAAAACACATTTGTGGGACAGTGTGGGAAATCTGAATATGGAACGAGGACTGTCGGATTTGCAGGTACTGTTGTTGATCTGGGTAGATGCAGTTGGGGATGGTGGTTATAGAGGAAATTGTCCTTAGTTTTTAGAGATGCTACTGAGGTCTTCAGGAGGAAAAGGTCATGAAACTTACTTTAAATACTACATCAAAAAATAATAAAGTAAATGTGGCAAAATGTTAATAATTGTTCGTTTTTGGTAATGGGTCTGTGGTGTTCATTATACTATGCTATGGTGACTGATAAATCTAATGAAGTGGAAAATTACCACCTTGGTTTAGCGGTGTAAATGCAACGTAGTGATTTATAAGACCTATTTACGGGATAATTGCCACGTATACAATGGCCATTAAGCCAATTGTGAATACGTCAGATTCATTTTGGTGAGTCTTTTTGATTCCCAAGCCACTGTGCTCAAGTGCACTGGGAAGGCTGTTGTACGTGGCTGTTATATGTGTGTATGGGTGGCTCCAATGTTGTGCTCCAGCTTAAGAAGCACATAGAAGGAAGCCTGTCTGAGGTTCTGACGACCCCCAGAGCCAGGGGGCTCATGGGCCTCCACTGGGCAGATCTGGGAGGCTGTCCAGCCAATGAGGCGCCCACGGTCAGCCCCTGCAGAGCAAGGCTGGGAGGGTGGAGGCTGTCCTCCCTCCGCTTCTCTTTCAACCCCTCCTCTGGCCCTTTACCTCCTGTTCTTGCCTGTGGCTCTTAACGTAAGTATATCCAGGCTGGACCCATTCTCTGGCTCCTCTTACCTGTGCGCGGAGTCTCTCGCTTAGCATATTTCCTGCTAAATTTTTCCAAGTCAACGCCACTTCCTGACATCTTCCGCCATTTCACCTGTCCTTTCTTGAAGCTTTTCTTGTTGAACTTTTATGACTCCTCCCGTTTTTACTCTGCTTAAAGATTCACCATAACACCTTTGTTTTTCCCAGTCGCATCTGCCTCTTCGTAGAGGGCTGGTGATGCAGAGTCACTCCCAAACGCGTACGCACACACCTTTGGTGGATGTCAAATTTGAAATTGTTCATGTGCTAAGTGACACATAGGAACATGCTTAGAATTGTGCATCAAAATCGGACTATGTGCTTAGCATTTGGAGCATGTCACTGATGTTCGTTTTTGTTGGCTGTCAGAGTCTTTTCCTCCCAGTGGTAAGAGAAGCTCGAACTCACCTTCCCCTATTGCTGAATTCTCTAGTTGTTTCCCTTATGTTGCACCCTGGTTTGTTTGGGGTAATTTAGGTTTTGAGCATTCTTCTCTTGTTAGTCTCTAATGCCTTTTCTAAATTGAAATTCTTCCTTCAGGGAGCCAAGAACTCTGATGTTTCTAAATTTACATCTGGGTAACAGATTTGCTAGAGTTGGAATACTGGGGAACAAATTCAGTGTTTCAGAAATTTTACAAGAGTTACATTCTGCAAGGTCTCATCCAGTGAGTTTCGTCATCAGGGACAGATGGTCTACTTTAAGGATGATCAGGAAGTTTCAGAAACATGACATAATGTTTATCTCTCTTAACATTTTTCTTTTTGGTTTGGCTTCTGAGAAACACTCTGTGTGCCCGTCTTACTCTTTCTCTGTCTTTGGCAGATTCCGGTAGAAATAATGTCCAGAAAGGCTTTTGCATTGTTTTTTTATACAGAGAATATATTTGCTTCTGATAATATATTGGCTATACTTTTCCATCTTTAGGTCATAAAAACTCCATTTTTTTCTCTTATGAAAAATAATATGCTTTATTTAGGAATAAGCAGATAAACCATACTCTCTGGGAAAGACTATTATAGGAGAAGAACCCAAAGGTAATCATTTTGACCCTAAGTTGTGATCAAAATCATTCTTTATACCTGCCCTACATCTGACATTTAGACACAGCGCTAGCAGCAGAATCTCATGAGCTTGCTCCTAGGATGGCATTTAATAGGATGGGTCTGATGACATGATGTATGTTCAGTGATTAAATTAAAAAAATCTGAAATGCAAATCAATTTTAAACCATCTTCCTAAGAGTAGGAAGATGCCCAAACCCAACCATGTCAGTTCCTTTCAGAAAGTAGTATTTACTTAGAGGCAGTAAGGCCTGTTAGAATTCTTTAAATTGTTGTGTATGCTGAATATTCTTTATTTAAAAGTAGCACACGTATTTTTTTTTCCTCCTGTCTCGAAATGTAAGTATATTATGCCTACAATTTGTTTGAAGCATCTGTGCCCACTACAGTTTACATACACTGTCGTCACTCCTCCCTTGCATTCTATAGATCCTTTAATAGAGTTCAGAGTCAGTCCTCAAAGCTTGGGGGTGAGGTGGGGTAGGGAGAGCGTGTACTCCTAGGAGTACAGAATGACACCTCTGTGTCATGAGTCACTCCTGTGCAGAGCTGGAGTTGTTAGCTACTACATGGCCTGTGGCTGTTTGCTCTGGAGGCAGACGGAGAGCAGGCTTTCACAGAGCGGGAAGAGCTATGGCCCAGGAATGATGGAGCATTCCCTCCAACAGTGGCGGCCAGAGCCAGGTCACATTTTCTCCTTGGGATTTACATCTCTGTGTATTTGGCTCCCTAAAATAAGGCCCTGCCAACACTGGTCACCTAAGGAACTAAGCCAAAGAGAAGGTTGATTTGCAAAACAAAAAAGAAAAAAAAATTAAGTAACAACTCTACATAGAGGGGGTAAAAAGGAAGCAAAACAAAAGAGGTGGAAGCCCAAGGGATGCTAGCCTTCTCATTTAATGAGAATTAATGCATGTGATTATTGTACTATTTATTATTAATTGTATACAAAATGGTAGAAAGTGGTTGCCCTAATAAGAAACTTTAGTAAAAGTAAGATATTGATAATTCTGCATTTTTTTCATTTATTAATTGATAGTACTTGATTTCCTACAAAGAATGGAGCTTGGCTCATCTTATCAAAATAAGATACTCACCTCTGGCTTCTCAATTGTAAATAGAATCATGAAATACTGAATGCAGGGGCCTTGTCTCTAGCCCTTAATTTTTTAAATTAATTAATTAATTAACTTATTTATTTTTTGAATGCATCTTTCCACTAACATCTTTTAAAAATTTTTTTTTATTAACATATAGTGTATTATTAGTTTCAGAGATAGAATTTAGTGACTCATCAGTTGCATATAATATCCAGGGCTCATTATATAACGTGCCCTCCTTAATGCCTATCACCTAGTTGTTCCCTCCCCCCCCCCCCCCACCACCTCCCCTCCAGTAACCCTCAGTTTGTTTCCTATAGTTAAGAGTCTCTTATGGTCTGTCTCCCTCCCTGTTTTCATCTTATTTTATTTTTCCTTTAAAAACAACTCCCACCCCAACTGTGTATTGGAAAGTGTCTGTAAGTACTATGAAAACTCACACATTCTCAGGTCTCAGTTCCTCAAAACCTGCAGTTGAATAAGCCAGACATACCGCCCATGAACTTGAAATAGTTATGGGCTGGCTCAGCCTGGGTCATGGGTGCCCCCGTATCCGCATCGCTCTGTGCCCTCTGCTTTCCTGTGAGTATCTCCTCCCTGCCTGACCTCTGTGTCAGCTTCCTGCCCTCCACCTTGGAACTCACAACTCGAAGGGACAGTCCCAAGGGAATTGAAACATGTTTACTTACCCTAAGGGGAAATCTGGGATATATCTTGTGGCCCAAGGGATAGGACTAGCATGCAGCTTTGGAAAATTTAGTTTTGTTTCCGTGTCACAAAATTTTCTAGTTTGCCTTGAGAAAAATGAGAGCTGTTCCTTGGGGAAAAATGAGAAGGTGGTAAATCTTGGTTTTGGTCTTGGTTTCCCAAGAATTACCAGCTACCTCCTCTTAAGACCAAGGACTCTTCACTTCCCCCATACTACCTTGTCCAGATTTATGGTATCAAGTAACCCTGCAATACCATGGTAATTGATGATGGTTTTAAAAAAATTAATATTGCGCCTCCCAGGTAACATTTTTTATTGGTTCTTCTGAAAGCTAAAAAACAAAAAACAAACAAAAAAAACCCTTAGTTCTCAAAAGAATAATTGTCTAGTTGTAAAATTGTGTCAATTTAGTGAATGTTGGGGGAGACATTTGAGAAGCTTTCTTTGTCTTTTATCATCTCATTGAAGCGGCCATTTACATGTAACCACGCCCAAGCCAGCCCAGTTTGTCTCTGATCATACAACGTAGCCCATAGCTGATCTGGGCCATGGCACTCCAGGTAACACAAAAAAGTTTCTGAAGAATCTTCCTGCTGTCAGGACCTCACAAATTCCTCCATGTTGCCCTGCTGTTGAGTGCTACCCAGGAAAGAGGTCTAAGATGCAAAACTGCACATGACTTTCAGCCAGTTGGGGAATAGGAGCTGGTAGAGTAGACATATTGGCTTCTGGTTTACTGGTCCCCAGTGCTATCTGACTAAGCGGATGAAGTGAAGAACATTTATATTCAAATAATACGTACTTGCTCTTCTTCAGCTCTCGGTACTGTTTTATTGATAGGTAAAGTTTGGCTTTACCTTAGAGATTTCCTTATAATTCTGCAATGCAGCTATTTCCTTGGATTCATTATAACTATAATCAATACTACATAACCGCCCTTATATTTTTGCTTTGTGCCTTTACTATATATTTATTAAGTATAGTGGGAATGGTTTTGCCCTGACTTATTTTAGGGCAGCTAAGTGATGGTTATGGAGAAAGAGTTTAAATGATTATTAATGTGAAGCGGTGTAGAATGGGAAAAGGGAGAGTGTGCTCCACGTGAGCCTTAAGCAGCACGGCTTTATCACCAACAGTCGAAAAGACCAGTGTCTGTCAGGACTGTCCCTTTCAGGGAGGGAGGGGCCTGACTAGGGCCTGACAGCTTTCTCTTCTGCATAGAGGCCTGTCATCCTGTTATACCAGGGATTATGCATAAAACCAGGACACTCCCCTCTCTGCATGTTAAGTGATATGACTATTGTTGGTGCTTCTACCACACGATGGGCTGAGGAAGAGGAGGGAATCGGGAAGGACCTCAACCAGGGACAAATAAGGGGGAAGAGGAACAGGGCTGGAAGGAAAGAAAATTAGAAGCTGAGGAGTGGGAGGAATCTGGAATAGATCTGCAGAGTTTACTTAATGAGTGGTACTCATTGGGGGCATTTCCATAAGTTTGGACTTTCTAACCCACGGGCACCTGGTAGAAGTGCACTTCACCCACCAACTTAAAGTGTGTCCGTATAACTTGCTTTGACAATGAAATAGGAGGCAGGTGATATGTCTTTCATGTCTAGGTGGAAGCTTCCAGAGACAATGTATGCCCCCCCCATTCTCTTTTCGTTCTAGCAACATTTGAGAAAATGGTTGCTCCATCAGCTGGATCCCCAGATGACTACCATGAGCAGAGCCCCCTGTCAAACTACAACGGACATGGGGAATGACTGAGAAATAAACTTGAAGCTTGAAGCACCTGAGATTTGGGGGATGTTTGTTACTGCCATGTAGCCTAGCCTAGCCTGACTGATACAGAAGGAGTAGGCAGAAGCTGAGAAAAGACCAAAAGCAAACATAATAAGAAAGAAAGTAAAAGAGTTAAAGATGAAAAAAAAGGGGAGGAAAAAGATCAAGGAAGATATGGGGAAAAGGAGTGAGCAAAAAAAAAAGAAAGAATGTAAGAGAGAAGAGAAAGAATAGAGGATGGCAAGAAGAAAGAGAAATGGGAAAGTGGCAAAGGAAGAAGAACCCAGGTGATGGAGGGCATGGCTGCCCAGGATATCTGGGGTGATAACTCACTGTGTAAAGTGAGTGTATCAGTCTTGATATTACTGTGCATGTTCCTTTATTTCATAAGTGGTTGCTAGGTAGTATCTTTGTAGTTTTGCCTCTAATCTGTATATTTAAGACTGGCATCATTTTTACATGGAAACCAACTAAAACACATGGGCATGAGATGGTGTTTGAGACCGGACAGTATAGCTACATTATCACATAACAGTTTGTTGAATGACAGAGCCTAACAAATCATCTGATTCTGAGTTCTTCAAACCATCTTCCCAAGCCTTACCTTGGGAAGCCCCAAGGTAAGGCTTCCACGTAGCTATCTCAGGGGTTACGTGGACCAAACAATTGACCTACCTTGGTTTTCCCCAGGGCAGTTGCACTTTTACCTGATGTGTATAGCAGGCTTCCATGCAAGATTTTATTTGAAGAAAGGGTTTCTCATTTTAAAAGAAAAAAAAATTTTCTAACAACAGATCCAGTCCATCATGGGCAAGATATCAAAACATTTCTCTAAGGGTGCCTGGGTGGCTCAGTTGGTTAAATGTCCAACTCTTGAGTTTGGCTCAGGTCATGATCTCAGGGTCATGAGATCGAGCCCCGTGTGGGGCTCCCGCTGGGCATGGAGCCTGCTTAAGATTCTCTCTCTCCCTCTCCGTTTGCCCCTCCCCTGCTCTCTCTCTTTCGCTCTCTCTCTCTAAAACAAAACAAAACCCAAAAAACACTTCTCTAATATTCCCTCCAAGCATCATGTATAAAATTAACTCTTCATTCAGAATGAAATGACATTTGCAGTTGAAAAATACGACTTCTTAAGGGAAGGTTGCTGTCAGCCAGGGATCTTCGTTGATCAAAGGGCTTTAAGAATGGTCAGTGGGGAATGAAAGATCTGTAGTGGGGGTCCTGTGGAGGGAGGACCCTTTGTGTTGCAGAAATGACTGGAACAGGAAAATTGCCTGGAGCTCTCACTTTACAGAAAGCCCTTTCCCTGTTCAAAATCCAAAGCTATGTTCTAGCATTTTCATTAGAATGCATGGCTAGTCTCCACTCCTTCCCAAGGCCAGGGGCAGCTGCCAGGATGGGTCTGTTCCCCGGGGACCATGACCAGTCACCCAACAACAATAGGGGTTATTGACTTCTGAGGATGAGGTAGGGGAGACTAAAATGATTCCTTAGAGGCTGCTTCTGGTGTGGATCTTTTTCTCAGGATAAGCCACAGTGGCCACCTCTCTGTGGGAAAGGCAACCCTTGGGTCTGCAGCAGAATCGGGGAGGCTCCTGCTATACTATGGACCACGACAGACCCCTGTTGGTTTTGGGTAATTTGGTAGGAACGAGGTAAGAGCAGTGTCAGCCAGAGAGGAGTGTCGCACACCAGGTTTTATTGGAAAGGGAATGTAATGGCAGTTATCCAAACAGGAGCCGAGACAAGAACAGCATCTGGAAATTTGAAAAGTTAAATGAACTACTGCGATGGGCTCCCCTGCTCCCTCGGTTGCTTGTGAAGCAGGCAAGTTGCACAAAGCATGAGAAATTCCTAACTGTGCTTCTAGCACTAAATGCACTGTCCATTCACTTTATATTATCCCAGACTTAGATACTTGAGGGAATATTTTTCATCTGTGGATTGGTGAGATTTCTAAATTCAGAATGTATGGAGGTAATTTGAGCTGTGTTTATATAATACATGTTCGTGTTGGCATTTGTCCCTAACTCTGTTTCTATAATCATGCCTCCCCACCCGGCACTGTAACTTTGGCTGAGTGTAAAGCAATAGCCCACCAGTGGCTAGCAATGGTCCCACGTGGACAATCTAGAATGATTTTTTCCTGCTAACTAAATAAAGAAATGCTCATATTTACCTGATTCTTCAGCTTGCAAATGAAATAGTCCATTTCTCACATTGGTTATAGTTGAGATATTTGGCACTGTAATAATGTATTGGAGCCAATGAAAACCAGAACTTTCTCTGCCCTTAATACCTGGAGAGGAAAGAAATTGCATTAAAACCAGTGTCCACTTGGGTACCCAAGGCCGGAAGGCAGAGATTGCTTTGTCTCATGTCCAGGGCATGTTTTCCAGGAGGAGAAAGAAGAAATTCATGGTTTGAGGACAAGAGAGGTGCCTGAGAGTGAGTGAGGGAAGCCCACAGGCTCCAGAACTAAGGGGCAGTAAATAACCAAAGACATATAGTGCGTAGAGCAGGAGGGGAGAGGGGCAAGAAATGCCAAGGACTCCCTAGCTCTGGGCAATGACAAAGGGAACTAGAGACGAGGAAGAAATCACAACAGAATCAAGCATGGGTCAGGGCTCCATTCAGCCCAGCCTGCCAGTGTGTGAGCTTGACCGTGGGAAGACCCAGAGTCGCGTGCTTGAGGATGGATGGTTGAGAAACAGGGAAGCTGAACGACTGGGTACAGGGAAAAGAGTAACCACCCAGGCTCAATCCTGGAAGACATACTCATTGACTGACAATGTTCACTGGAGACTTCCATGAGGACTTTTTTTTTTTTATGTTGGAGCCTTATTATATCATTAGAAAATGTTCTGAATAGAAGGGTAGCTCTGTGTGTTGGTTTTTTTTAAAGATTTTATTTATTTATTTGACAGAGAGAGAGCAGGAGAGCACAGGCAGGGGGAGGGGCAGAGGGAGAAGCAGGCTCTCCGCTGAGCAGGGAGCCCGATGCAGGACTCAATCCCAGGATCCTGGGATCATGACCAGAGCTGAAGGCAGACGCTTAACAGCTGAGCCACCCAGGCGCCCCTAGCTCTGTGCTATTCTACCTGTGGATCCTGGGGAGAAAAAATCTGTATTAGTGTCCTAGTCTTTCAATTCAGTAATGCCAAAGAACCGTTAACATCATCGATGGACACATGTCATTATACATTTGTCAAAACCGATAGAATGTACAAGAGTGAACGCAAGGTACACTATGACTTTGGGTGACTGTGGTGTGTCCACATGGGTTCATCAGTTGTGGCATGCGTCCCGCTCTGGTGGGGTGTGTGGATAGTTGGGGAAGCTATGCGTGTGTGGGGGCAGAGGGTATATGGGAACTCTCTGTACCTCCAGCTCAATTTTGCTGCAGACCTAAAATAGCTCTAAAAGTGAAGGAGCACTGGGTGTTATACGAAAACAATGGATCGTGGGTCACCACATCAAAAACTCATGATGTATTGTATGGTGACTAACATAAGGAAATTTAAAAAATTAAAAATAAATAAAAATAAATAAAAATAAAAGTGAAGTCTATTTTAACAAGAAAAGAAAGCAATCCGTGATCATACAGACGAAGAAGTGAAGAGACAGCATCACATAAGATATGGATCAGTACTACTTAATTATTTACTATCTTCGGTGGAAGATTTCAAGATTTTTATGCTAAGGTAAATATGCCTTATACCTGATATTGTCAGAATTAGTGAATGTCTTGCAAAGGATATAATGGAATCCAAAGAGATGTTTGGGGTAATAATGACTACTCTTGAAAGTGGAAGTGGGGTAATTAGGTCCATTAGTATAAATTCCTATGCACACCTGTGCACTAGCACACATACACTTTTACACACACACACAGTTTCACCATTCAAAACATATTTAAAATGCCTAAAGAGGAGCAAAGACTCACACCCGGCTTTGAACTTGGGAGCTTCCCACACAATGTGTTTGCTGTGTGTGTGGCTTTGATGAAACGTGCCTGTGCTCAAGCCAAGACACACTGTCACCGGGGCTGTGTGCCTTAGAGGTGCAGGGCTTCGCCAGTGAGGTGTGTGGGTGTAAGACAAGGCAGAGAAAGTGATAGGGCAAGATTCAGCTCTGGCAGGCATTAAAGAACGTAATATGCTTCCTGAGCTACCTTCTCATTAGTGATTCAATGAGGACATGTTCATGCTTCAGATGGATGTTTAATGCCTTGTCTTAAGTTAAGTGAAATGTTCCTGGAGATAAATCCATCTGCTTTCTCATGTGCTCTGGATGCTTAGTAAATATTTAATGTCAACTCTGCATCTTCCTCAGGTTCACTAAGTCATTCTCTGCTTTCTCAGGGAACAGCCCTGGCACTTCCTCAGATAGTAAACCCTGCTCCTCGATCTGTCCCTTCCAGAGAGGCCGCCTTGGCATAACTTGGAGCTGACTGGGGGCAGACGTGTCACCCACAGTAACAGCCCACAGTAGCAAAGTCTTTGTGGGCTGCCTGCTCTTCACTACTCCCAGCAGCTTCTCCAGGTAATTCTTATGGTTACTTCCATTTTATCGAAGAGAATGAAGCTTAGAGAGGGCCCAGCTGCCCAAAGATGAATGGCTAGGAACTGGTGAGCAGAGGCTGGGACCGACATGCATCTAGCAGCAAGCACACGTTTATGTAATGGACACTTTACTCTTCTGTCCCTGGCAGGCACCACCTTTATCCAAGAATCATTTATCTCCTGGGTTCCCACACTTAAAAGATGTTTCTTAAGGGGATGGAGGCCTTTCTCTCTGGTCTCAACAGGGGAGTCATTCTCCCAGAACTGAAGTTGGGGCCCCACCATGTCACACAGCGGCTCACTGAGAACAAGGTCTCCTGAGAGCCCGGGCCAACAATTCAGAGCATGTTTTCCGATTGTATGTTGGCGCTGTGCGGTTGCCTCTGGTGCCAAGAGTGTTTTTTGTCTCAGAAATTGTTGCCAATTTTGTAACCGAAAGTGGAAAAGTTTTCCAGTCGTCAATAATCAGCCAGCCTACACTACCACTGGTAGGTCCACAGGGCACAGAATGAAAGGAATCAGCATGGCTTTTTCCTTGCCCAGCACACGTTTTTTTTAAGTGATCAGCCCAGAAATGCCATTTGTTCTTCAGAGTTATTCATGCTGAGATGCCTTCTTACCTCTTGGAGCTGAAAAACTGAATTTAACAAGATGAATGGTGTGAACCTTGAGGCTGCATGGAACAGGAGCAAGATTAGTTATTTCTCAATTGCCAAATAAATTCTAACCAATTTATAGACCAACAGGTAATGGCTCAAATCCACAGGATCTCTTCGGGTTGCCCTGGTACTTGGAAACTTTTCCAAGAGGAAATATGTATGTGTTTTACAAAAGCCAGGAAGAGGGAGTTTCAGGAAGTCGAAGTTACCAAGTTTGTAGCAGGTGGCCAAGCCCTGAATAGCATCAGGCAAATACTTAGCAAACATACATGGTAACTTCATCCTCTAGTATGCTTCTGCCCCTGCCCCCAGGGGCTACGCTGACCTGCATATTATTAACTGGAGCACCAGAAAGTCCACCTTGGCTGTGGGGCCTCCCTGAGTCTTGGGAGGCCCTTCTGGGTGGGCCCAGGATAGGAGGAGTGTTTCTGGACCCCTCAGATTCATGGCCTGCCCCTAATACACCGTCAAGTCTTCAGTTGGATTTTCACATTAAAAAAGGCAGAAAATTGAAGTACCATACAACGCAGTAATTCCAATTCTGGGTATTTATCTGAAGAAAAGGAAAACACTAACTCAAAAAGACATATGCACTCCTATGTTTATTTATTTATTTATTTTAAAGATTTTATTTATTTATTTGAGAGAGAATGAGATAGAGAGCATGAGAGGGGGGAGGGTCAGAGGGAGAAGCAGACTTCCTGCTGAGCAGGGAGCCCGATGCAGGACTCGATCCCGGGACTCCAGGATCATGACCTGAGCCGAAGGCAGTCGCTTAACCAACTGAGCCACCCAGGCGCCCCACTCCTATGTTTATTGCAGCATTATTTCCAATAGCCAAGATATGGAGCAACCCAACTGTCCATCTATGGATGAATGGATAACAAAAGATGTATATATTGTGTACACACAGACACACATACACACACACACAGAAGTATTACTAATCCATAGAAAAGGAATGAAATCTTGCCATTTGTGACAACATGGATGGGTCTAGAGGGTATTATGCTAAGGGAAATAAGTCAGACAAAGACAAATACCATATGATTTCACATACATGTGGAATCTAAAAAACAAAACAAAAGAACAATGACAACAAAAGAAACAGACTCATAAATACAAGGAACAAATCGGTGGTTGGCAGAGGCGAGGGAGATAGGGGGAATGGGAGAAAATAAGTTGTAAAATAAGTAAGTCATGGGGATGAGAAGTACAGAATAGGGAATATAGTCAGTAATACTGTAAACGTTGAATGGCGACAAAGGGTAACTAAACTTACTGTGGTGAGCATAATATATATAATTGTCACATCACTGTGTCATACACCTGAAACTAATAGAATATTACATGTCAACTATACTTTAATTAAAAATAAAAAAATAAAAATAAAAAGGCAGATTGAGCTCCTCCCTCAGACCTCTAAAAGGAGGGTAAAAGGGTTTAAAAAAAAAAAAAAGATATAAACCCCAACAAAAAGGAGACCACAGAAACCGAATTTTGCATGTTGCAAAACAGATGGATGAATGGCCACTGACTTGGCAGATCCCAGGAAGCTGAAACCTAAGCCAGCAGCAGGTAGACACAAGAAGCAACCTGATTGTGCTTCAGAAAACCGGGAGTGGTGGTGCCAGGTGCTTTTCAAAGTGGGGGTGAAGCGAGGGCTGGAAACAGGAGAGTGGGTTGAAAGTCTGAGAGGCAGATAGATGCTAGGCTCCTTCTCCCCTTCCCATTCTGCATAAACCCATGAGCATGCCCCCTTCCCCCAGTCCCAGACAGGAAACTAAAAGTGTGTTTTTCAGGGGTAAGCCAGAGGAGTTCTGGCGTGGGGAAAACCCAGACACAGCTCGGGGCAGCCGTAGTGCGCTCCATGGAGCGCTGGTTCTGCTAACAATCAGCTTGGGCTGGGGAAGGGGGGGATAATTTGTAGTCGCTGCCAATTTCAGAGGGATAAATACTCCCACCAAAGCTAATTTTAAGCTAACAACATAAAGTCTCTGATCATGGAGTTGGAAAGAGTTGCACATAATTAGCTTTTTTGAACTGGGCATGCTGGCTCCAGGACCACCAAGAATGCTACAAATAGAGGTATTAAATGGAATTTTACACACCAAACTTTGAGATCACCTCCACCTTCATTTCCTCTTCTATTTAATGCCCATATTCAGACATCCTGCATAATACCTTATAAGGAGTAAATTGAAAATTTTTTCCCTTGGAGAATATGACTGATTGGTAAGAGATAAGGGGACCTGGCAATACTTATAGTCATGAGTGCCCTCATGAAATGGCCAACCAGGTTGCTCCATAATGAAGTCCATCTGACAACAAGCCCTCCCTATAAAAAGCTTTCAATGGCACTTTATAGACTTACTCATATGTAAGCAGACATCCGATGATGACCAGTAATTTTAGGAAATAAGCCAACTTTAAAAGCCAGAGGTGGAAAAAATTGAGAGCAAAAAGGAATTGGGAATAAAAGAGAAAACAATGTCATAGAAAAACACTTCAAAAAGACTGGGATGGATTTTTATATTCATGAAACAAGAAAAGGAAGGCTTTATAAAGGAACATTTAGAAAGCAGAAAGAAATCTTAAAAATTTTTTTAAAAAGGTATGATAGGAAAGCAGGAAAATCTCAATAAATAAGTTGAAAGATAAAGTTCAGGAAACTTTCTAGAAAGGAGAAAAGGCAAATAGGAGTTTCATGAAGAAAGAAAGAGGAAGCAAGGAGGAGAAAAGTATCCAACAAATGCTACAAATTGTCCAGAATGGAAGTCCATGAGTTTCCATAGTAAAGGGGCTACCAATTGTGAGAAAAATGGACAGAAAAGGCCCAAGCCCATGCACATGACTGTTAAATTTCAGAACACTAGAGACAAAAAGTTTCATGAAGCTTTCGGAAAGTAAAAACAATCAAGATTCAGAATAGCATTGAACTTCTCAATACCATGCTGGAAAGTAGAGATAAATGGCCAATGCGTGCCTTCAGAGTATGGAGGGGGATGTGATTTGCAATCTAGTACTCTGTTTTCAGCCACACCATCCATTGAGAGGATAAAAAAAGACATAGTCCTATATTCAAGGTCCCCAAATTTTCCTCCCTTAAAAAAATTAAACCAAAATTTTCTTCCCTTGTACCTTTTTACAGGAAGCAATTGGAAGAGAAAATATTTAGTTTGGTTTTTAATTTTTTTTTTAGGGAGAGAGAGAGAACACAAACCAGGGTGGGGGTGGGGGGGAGGGGCAGAGGGAGAGGGAGAGAGAGAATCTCAAACAAGCTCCACACTCAGCATGGAGCCCGACACAAGGCTCCATCTCATGACCCCAAGATCATGACCTGAGCCAAAACCAAGAGTTGGATGCTTAACCACCTGAGCCACCCAGGCACCCATGAAGGAAGAAAAATTTTAAAACAAGGGAGTATATAAATTAAAAAAGAGATTGGATCCAGAAAACAAACAATCAAACATGGAGTAGCCAAGGCAATCCCCAAGGGCGATGGTGAGAGATCCTGGAAGGACATCTCAGCAGTAAATCTAGAGAACATTAACACCAGATCCTAGCAGAGAAGGAAGCACAGGGCTCTGAAAGAGTGGCTCAAAATAGAAAAATCAAAAGCATACTGAATGTGTGTCTGTTAAGAGGAGATTTACATACATGGTAAAGCATTTGGGGATTAATTAGTAATAGGTACATAGAAAACTGAGCAACACCCTCCACCAAAAAAAAAAAAAAGGAAAAAAGGAAGGAAGGAAGAGAGAGAGAGAAAGGAAGGAAGAAGGATGGGAGGGAGGGAGGCAGGGAGGGACGGAGGGAAAGAACTCCAGGGACTTAAAAATAAATATAAAAAAGGAAATGTGACAGTAGTTCACTATATGGCTCAGCTGGAAATAGGGTTCTCTAACATCATAGCAACATAAAAGGCCATATATTGACCCAAACCAACTGTAATATCATTGTATAAGAAGAATATGGGAGGGAAGTGTGTGTGTGTGTGTGTGTGTGTGTGTCTGTGTGTGTCTGTGTGTCTGTGTGTGTGTGTGTGTGTCTGCAGGGAGGAGAAGGGCTAAAAAATCAATTCTATTCTATGGAGAACTAAAAACAGTAACGAACACTATGAGCACATTATTTAAATAAATGTAAGCATAATCAAAAGGCATAATCAATAGCAGTCATCAAATAGAAATAGTTAACAGTTAAAGTAGTTGGGAGGCAGGCGAGAAGAGGCTGCTGGGATTTTATTAAATGAGACTTGCAGAAAAAAAATTCATTTTAATGCCATGAACACATGTAATTTTGATTAAACAATAAACATATAACAAGAAAAAAAATAATTGTATTTAGAGAAGATGGAAAACTTTAACAAGGCTAGAACTACCTGTGAATACCTGAATGTTCTCTAAATGATTGGCACGAAAGATAGTGTACACTGTTGGCAGAAGCAAGCCATAAAGTGTCATGCCCATCCCCAGAGGTCTGGTGCCCATTCACAAAGGGGTGGCAACAAGGTGGCCAACAATTTGACCATGTCCACCTTATCATGAGATTTGCTGATATTTGGAAAACTTGCTAATGTGCTGGCATCCAGATAAAGTATGCCTATAAATTTCTCCCATATGCTACCATTACCCTTTGACATACTTCTATGTAGTAGGGACTTAACCGAACTCTAATGACCAAGTTCTATGTCTGTCTCATGCATTAGATGTTGACTTCGTGAATTCAGTTTCACATAGTAAATATTTCTAGAGGACAAATACTCTGTGCCTAGACCATGCAGTATGCTCAGGAACCAGAGCCCAGCTGGTTGGCTGGCCTGCCTTCCTTCCTTCCTTCCTTCCTTCCCTCCCTCTCACCCTTCCTTCCTTCCTTCCTTCCTTCCTTCCTTCCTTCCTTCCTTCCTTCCTTCCTTCCCTCCCTCCCACCCTTCCTCCCTCCCTCCCTCCCTCCCTCCCTTCCTTCCTTCCTTCCTTCCTTCCCTCCATTCCTTCCCTATTTGCATCTAATATGTGTAGGAGCTGGGGAAACTTGGTAAGCGAAACAGATAGAATTTCTTCCTCTTGGAACCCCTAGTCATAAAAGGGAACAAAAATTARACTGGAGATAGATCAGTCTTCTGATTYGCATAAGAATCTTGGATAAGGCTTTTAGTTTTCACAAGAGSATGTTAACCCTATTTTTCACCCAGTTGAGTTTTGAAGTGTATGGATTCACATCAGCATTGCAGAGAGGGAGTGATTAAATCTGTCTGGAAGTAGCAGGGAAGGCAACACTGAAGAGAAGCACATTATATTCTATCTCTAAAGCCTAGTAGAGTCCTTGGCACAAGGTTGGTAGACCTAAATGTTTCTTGAATGAATAAATGGTGGAATGATGGGTGGATGGATGGATGGGCTAGTTCATCTGAAATTCACCTTGGCTTATTAAGAAGGTGATTCTAAGAGTACAGAGACCATACACTGGAGATTGTCAATAACTCGGGTTGATCCCAAAAAAGAAAAGTTTTGGATGGATCTGATTCTAAGGCTTCTTCTGTGCAGTGAGGACATGAGTGTTCCAGTGCCTTCAGCTTCCGTAAGTACAATTTTGAGTTGGGCCTAGACTCCCAGGGGTCACACGCTTTTAAAAGTGTGCATTTTTAGAGCTCTTTGTTTCCCTGGCTTAGATTTCAGGGAACCACTGGACTGGTTACACATACACACTTAGGAATTTCTTTTTAGATATTTTTTATTTGAGTTAGAAACACATTTTCCATGCTCTCATTCCAGGTTGTTCTCTTTACCGAGGTTAAAATATGTGTGTGTGTGTGTGTGTGTATGTATTTTTTTTTAAATACAGGTTTTAGGGGCGCCTGGGTGGCTCAGTTGGTTAAGCGTCTGCCTTTGGCTCAGTTCATGATCTTAGGGTTCTGGGATTGAGCACCATGTTGGCTCGCTGCTCAGCAGGGAGTCTGCTTCTCCCTTTTCCTCTGGCCCTCTCCGCACTCCTGCTCTTTCCCTGCCTCCCCCTCTCTCTCTCAAATAAATAAATAAAATCTAAAAATGAATGAATGAATCAATCAATCAACCAATCATTCCAGGTTTTAAATAACTTTTCCATCCAAAATAAAATTCTGTTCCACTCATTCTCACCCTTGTCTAAATCTAAAGTCATTATACGTATTGAGAAGGAAGTTATTTTCTTATGTTTAAAAGACAATAATAGCTGTTAGGAGACAGATCTCTGTTACAGTGTTAACTCTGCAGTGAAAGAGCCTTCTGGAATCAAACAATTGTCTCTCAAGGCAGCCGAGTGATTTCAGTTGAGTTGTAAGGATATTTCAGACTGCATTTAGCTCACCTTGCTGAGCTGGCTGTCCCCTGCTCACTGCAGAAGGCAAGAAGAAACTCCCCTAATAAATCTCAGGCTGCTCTCATTGAAAGGAATCATTACTTCAAGGAAAGAAGAAATGTAGGGCCACCAAAACAGGATGACTTCTGCTTACTAGAAATAAAGAGCAGACATTTCTTTGTTTCTAATTGCATTTAGTTTGCACTTAACTCTTTGAAACTGTGGAAAATGAGGTAGCACTAACTTCAAGAGTTTGATTGTGAGGTACCGAAACACACACACACACACACGCACACAGGTGAGCCCATAAATATGCTTAAAAGGTATACGCCAACTATAAAGGCATCTTTTTGAACGTTAAAAATATTGGATCCCTCAATTGGATCCCTCTTTTGGATCTCAGCACTTCACTCTCTTGGCTTTGTAGGTGAGTAACTCAAGGCAGCGTGTGGACCATTGTTTTTACGGAACGCAGTTTATGAGACAATGACAAACCATTTAAGCCAGTTCTCAGCCCCCACTTATTCTCTGAGGGTGGACGTACTTCCCTACTTGCTCTCAGGGCCTCCGACGGGTGTTGCGAAGGCGTGCAGCCCTGGCTGGCCACAGTCCATCTGCCCGCGGTGCTCACGCGTCTGCCGCGGCCTGGGGGGCTGCCCCTCTGCTTCATTAGAACCATGCTAACCGTATTTATTGGCATTGGCTTTTCGTTCTCAGAGATAAACACCTTGGAATGAAAATCAGGAATCTCCACTGTCCAAACTTGCTCTCACTAGCATGGTTGCAGCCAGAGGTTGGCTTTATGGCCTGTGGAAGAGGGGTTTATTTTATTTCACTCAACAGTTGTTTACTTTTTAAAGCCTATTTTTTTCTGACACCATGGTTTAGGCAAACGTGAAAAGAGGCAAGGCAGTTCGCACTTAATTTTCCCACGGAGATGGAGAATGTCATGCAAAGTTGTGTTGTGATATCGAAGATGGGATTTTTTGGTGTTTTGGTGGGAGAGGTCTGTTGGTCCTTGCTACTCAAATTGCAGTCTGTGGACAACAGCATCAGCATCACCTGGCAGATTTTAGAAATAAAGAACCTCAAGCTCTCCGTTTTCTTTTTAACAAGATGCCAAGCGATTCATATGCACAGTAAAGTATGAGAAGCACTGGGTAGGATGTTGTCTTTCATTGATACCAATGCAGATTTATTCCAGTGGCATTTGTCATCGAAAGGAAAACTAATCCAGGTGGACATCATACTTTGGTTTTAAGAACCCAGCATCCTCTTTTGCCCACACACCTCTAGAGACTTTCAAGTATTTGGCTCGGTTCCCATTGCTTGTTCATTAAAATCATTATCTCAGCTCCTTTTGCAGCTAAGTTGTACCTCATGAAAGTGGGTAACGATAGTCTTTAAATGGGTTCCACACAAGTGTTTGGACTTTAAGGTCTGAAATTTCCAGAGCATGTTGGAACTTTCAATTATTCTAGTAACTTTTACTACTTTTACTGGATTCCAGTAGTTTGGGGCAAAACTTGTAAGGGTTATTAGGAGCTTACATTATAATTAATATTATAACTAATATTTTTATGAATGAACAAGTTCAGCATCACATGGAAACATATCTAAAATATGCATGTATAATAGAACAGCATACTCTAGATGACCATGAATTCTGTCATTACACTGATAATAAACCTTCCTATTAGAACTGGGGACTTAAGAGCAGTTGACAAATGAAAGTTTGCCATGGCTTCAGCTGCCCCAAGTTTTGAAAGTTACTTGGAATTGGTAGACACCCTTGCATAGTGTTTGGGATCCATTTTTAAATACAGCGAGTGGATATTTTTTAAAGATAAAAGCTCTATATTTTAACACAAGGGTACAGGGTCTGAGGAGTACATCCAACTGAGATCTATATCAAACCAGCTCTAAGAATGAAAAGTCTGTGGGGGAACAGGAAATGGACTGGTTACTGGGCTCTCACCTTGGGTAAAGTGGAAACAGTATGTAAGCAGTGACTCATACATGTGAATTCTTGCAGAGAGGGCTCCTAGGTGAAGAGATGAGTGTATTTTCTATATAACACCTGTTACTTTTAATACACACATCCACACACACAAGTTTCTATGTGTTATGACTGCAGTTCCTGCTGCCTGTGGTTTAGGGAAATTATGAAACTATGAAGCATAGGTCCTCTTTGGAAACTCTGGAAAAGATAGGCATCTTGTGCTCCTCACTGTTTTTTCATGGTCCTCAGGAGGAAGTCAAGACAGTCACTAAGGAAGGAAAAGGACATTGGGCAACTCAGCTTCTCCCCACTGACTCAGACTGGTTGGAGTCAATATACTCGTCTTTGCATATTGCTCCCGAGAGAGCAAACCTATGCAAAATTGTATTTTTTAGTAATTTCCTTTTAAGATCCAGCATAAAACAGGTTTATTCTTAATACCTAGCTGAGATCTAGGTGACTAGAGAAGACTATAGATTGGGTGGGGGAGATTGGAAAGTCAGGGCAATGGGGGAAAGATGGCAAGAAACAAAAAGTCTTAAGAAGCTCTGGCTTCGTAGGTGGGGGATTTGGACCTTCAGAGGAAGAGAAGGGGACACACCAGAAGATAATTTCCATGCCAGTCTGAGCCTGGGCCCACCTTCAGCTGTAAACCACCACCACCACCACCCACCACAATGACAACAAAATCACAACAAAGAAGATGCTCTGTGCTTAAGGGTCAAGGGAGGGGAACAGAGCAGTAAGCATCTCCCAAGGAGTGCTCCTTGTACACCTTTCAGGTCCTGGCCTCACCTTATTCCCCCCTGGGCTATAATATTTGTGCACTGAGAGCCGAAGACAAATGGAGGTCTGATACCAGGTATTTAAATCTATAAATTATAAAACCCAGTCCAGTGGCTAACGGAGCCATGTCGCTCCCAGGACAGCCTTGCCATGAGGGAGCCTCACAGGGACCTGGAACACATCCTGGGGTAGGATGGGGGGAAGCTGGTCCAGGCTGCCCTGCACAGCTCTGTGAGGTGCTGGGCCAAGCAGCTGCCCCTTCTCCACACCTCATGTTTCCAACTCAGGATTCCAAATCAGGCAGTTCTAAACCCCTCTCAGGACTTTGCCACCTGAGCAGTGGGTCTGCAGCTATAAGAGGAGCCCAGTTCGCCTAAACATTGCCTGGGTGGCTGTTGTGGCCGACGTTAGACAAAAGCTCCCACTGTTCCTCTGGTTCCCATGGGCAGAGGCTGGGATTGTCTCCTCCCTCTGCACGCACATGCACACTCTCGGCAACTGCCCCCCTGTCCTCGGGCTTGGGCGCCCAGTTTGCTTCCTGCATCCTCCCCAAGTCATTCCTATTTGCTCGACTGGTCAACAGCTTGCAGAAAATTTCTTTTACATTGAAAGGAAAATGCTTTGTGTTGTGGTGTGTCAGATACGTGGGGCCACTGATGTGTCGGACCCAGTGCGACATGGTCTGGTCCATGCCCAGGTTTAAGGTGGCACTCTAGTTTCATCTGGTGTCACTGCCAACAACAAATTCCTGTTCACTAATGGTGCTGCCCTTGCCTGGAATGCCTACCACCACACACACACACACACACACACACACACACCCTCGCACAGAGCATTTCTTCCTTTTTTGGCAATTCCTGCTCATCAATCAGGACCCAGATCAGTTTTTACTCTCTCTGTTAAGGGAGTAACTATTGAAACCCTAACCCCCTCCGAATATGCCCTTATTTGGAAACTGGGTCACTGCAGATGTAGTTAAGTAAGATGAGGTTATATTGGAGCACCTTGGACCCCTAATCCAACATGACTGTTGTCCATATAAGAGGAGAGAGATGCAAACAGACCCAGCAAGGAGGATCCTTAGGAAGACACAGACGGACAGAGGGAAGGTAGTCATATGACCAAGGAGGCAGAGATTGGAGTGATGCATCTACAACCCAGGGAATGCCAAAGACTGCTGGTAACACCAGAAGCCAAGAGAAAGGCCTGGAGCATCCTCTCCCATAGAGCCTTCAGAGACAGCATGACCCTGTCAGTGCCTTGATCTCGGACTTCTAGCCCCCAGAACTGCGGGAGAACACATTGCTATTGTTCTAAGCCATCCAGTTTGTGGTACTGGTTATGACAACCCTAGGAAACTCATACAGTGACCATTCTTAAAACTCCCAAGCACAGTTTGTTAATGCTTCCCCCACGTGGATATACTTTACTAAGGCACTATCCCATTGGGATCGTTAGGATTTTCATGCCTATCTGTACAACTAATTAATTTGTGATTTCGTTAAGTGTTGCTACCCTGTCATATTAACTGATATCTCCTAGCGCAGTGGTACTTAATAAATACAGAATGAGTCAATGAATGAGCAATTGAGAAGGTTCATGCAAAGTGAAGAAAAATTAAATACTTAATGATGAGTTTGGGTGAAATAGCAGCCGTAGCACAAAGGGAAATAGCACCCTGCGAATATTCCTACTGTGTTGTAGTCTAACAGAAACTTTTTCAAAGTATTGCATTCATTTCTATATTCTCCCTCTTTTAGAGGGATCCAAATTCAGACAAATTTTCACAATTAAAAAGCAGGTGATTAATTTTCCCAGTTCCTAATAATGCCAACAGGAAGAATGGCTCTAAGTTCTGAGGAACCCCAGTTCTGATTTTGCCCTGATGTGATCCCATCAATGACCAGGTCTCCTGACCACTATAAAGGTCTGGTGTGGGCCTCCTGGGGGCACAATAGGACAGTTCTCCTTGCTTCCCACACTGAGAAAAAGAAAACAAGTTCTATTTCCGAAACAAACTCTAAGGAGCAATGCAAAAACATAGCCTGAGGGAAATGAGGAGAAATGAAGGTTTTTAAAATAATCCCTTAAAGGGGGAAATGTCACCTTAATTTAATTGGGGCTTTGCTATTACATTTCTTCTCTATCTGTGACACAGTTAAAGTCTATTATCTAAAGCACTGACCCAAGATGAGCTACTTTTTCTCAAAAAAAAAAAAAAAAAATCTTCCTGACATCATTTTCCAATGTCTTTTGTGAGTCCTTTGGTTCTAAATTAATTATTCAAAGGAAAAGAGAGTAAATCAGAATTTCAGTTGGAAGGCTGGGGGCATGAGTAGTTTGAAAACCATATTCAACATTATGATACAGATTTACCCCTAGAAAAAAATGTTTATACATGTTTTAATAATACAAACTATGGAATATAAAGAGTGACAAATCCTCACCAGTATGGGCATACAAAAGACAGACATCTGAATACGAGCCATTCACCCACGGTAGGGATACTCCCCAAAGATGCAATTTATCAGTTTTGAACTTGAACACCATATAATATATTTATGTTTATTGAAAAGAGGCACGTGCTTTAAAAATGTTACCACCATGTCTAATATTCTCATTTTCTCTTCATAAAAATCACACTATCTATGATATATAGATCTACCCTTGGATGTCAGAAGCCTTGAAATCTGTTCCCATACCTGAGAGCTGTAACCTGAAAATGAGGCCTGAGGAATGAGTGCATTCTACTATGTCTCAGAAATTATCTACATTATTTGTCTCTAAACCTATATATTTATCAAGTTTTAAATTGATGAATTTCTTACCATATTAGCATACACATGGCGAAAGAGGAAGCTTTATAATTTTTGCTGGTGTATGCTTTAATTAAAAAAAAAAAAAAGTGGTCCAGAAGTTTAAAAAGATCAGCTTCAAACTCATCAAACACAACTAATTCCCAAATTAACTTTTATTTACCTTGTGGCTCCCCAGAACTGTCAACCAATGAAGAACAGTGAAGAAAGAACAGATACTATGTAAACAGGAGAGACTAGAAATATTATATGAATACTCCACACCCCATCCCTATGTCCTTTTCCTACTTTGTTTTTTCCCTATTGAACTTGGTACCTTCTAACATTCCATAGAATTTTAAACTTCTTTTATTGTCCTGACCCCTGCTGGAAAGTAAGCTTCATGAGGGCATGGAATTTTTTGTATGTTTTATTTTCTGATGCATCCTTAGTGCTCACGCGGTGCCTGGTACATAGTGAGCACGTAGTAAGTATTTGTTGAATTAACAAAGAACTTCAGATATCCTGCAAACTCCAGAGCCCCCATTTTCTGTCAGTGTTTAGTTAGAACAGAATGTGGTACAGTGTTTTCTCAAGGCCTATTAGGTTATGCTTTGCAGAAACAATAAACTGAGTAACATTTCTATGACACTTAAGCAATTTACAGAGTGCTTTCTCATGCATTGTCTCATTTGATTTTCTAGCAGTCTGCTAGGGAGCTTTTTTTATTCTCACCATGTCACGAAGGAGGTTACTGAATCTCAGACAGGTTAAAGGATTTCTCCCAAAACATCAGAGGCAGAAGGTGTTAGCACCCAGAGGGGAAGCTGTGCCCTTTCAGGGCAAAGATTATCTACTTTCCCCTCAGCCAGATGACTTCTCATTTCTGGATTCCTCTCAGGCTTGTGCAGGCTGCACCCAAACTGCCCTCTATTCAGCATCCCTGTAAATGGCCATTTCAGTGACCAATGACTTTTTATCATAAATGCATCTAGGTCAGATTGTTTAATACTTCATAATTTCAGGTAACTCTTACTTGACAACCACGTTCTTATTGCACACTACTTTATCAAATCAAATAGAGGGGATAGTCATCCCAGGTGGTTTCATTTTCTTTCATTCATGTCCTATAACAGTTGATCAAAAACAAAATATATAACATTGTGTCAGACACTCCGTTATACATTAAGAACAGGGATGAACAAGAAAGGCTTTTAAAAAATGATTTCCATGGGGAAAAAATAAAACCTCTCAGTAAACTAGGAACAGAGAGAAGTCTCCTCAATTTGAGAAGGAATATCTACAAAAAACCCCATAGCTAATATCCTACTTAATGATGAGAAACTAGAAGATTGCCCACTAAGAGAAGGTACAAGCAAGGATGTCCCCCTCTCAGCCTCCTTTTTAACATTTTGCAGGAAGTTCTAGCTAATACAGTAAGACGATAACAAGAAATAAAAGGTATACTGATTGGGAAGGAAGAAATAGGGCTACCTCTGTTCAGAGATGACATGATTGATCTCTGTAGAAAATCTGAAAGAGGGGGGGAAATTGGAGGGGGAGATGAACCATGAGAGACTATGGACTCTGAGAAACAAACTGAGGGTTATAGAGGGGAGGGGGGTGGGGGGGATGGGCTAGCCTGGTGATGGGTATTAAAGAGGGCATGTTCTGCATGGAGCACTGGGTGTTATATGCAAACAATGAATCATGGAACACTGCATCAGAAACTAATGATGTAATGTATGGTGATTAACATAACATAATAATATAAATAAATAAATTAAAAAAAAAAGAAAATCTGAAAGAATCAACAAAAAAACTCCTGGAACTAATAAGCAGTTGTAGCAAGGTGGTAGGATACACGGTTAATCTACAAAAGTCAGTCACTTTCCTATATACCAACAATGAACAAGTGAAGTTTGAAGTTAAAAACACCACCATTTTCATTAGCATACCCCAAAATGAAATGCTTTGGTATAAATCTAACAAAATATGTACAAGATCTATGTGAAAAAAAATGACAAAACTCTGATGAATGAAATAAAAAAACTAAAATAAAAGATGGTCTATGTTTATAGATAGGAAGACTCTGTATTATCAAGATGCCAGTTCTTTTCTACTTGATCTATAGATTCAATGCAATCCCATGAAAATGTCAGCAAATTATGTTTGAATATCAACAAACTGACTCTAAAGTGTATATGGAGAGGCAAAAGACCCAGGGCGGCCAATACAATATTGAGGGAAGAACAAAGTTGCAGGACTGACCCTATGTGACTTTAAGACTTACTCTAAAGCTATGGTAATCAAGACAGTATGATATTAGTGAAAGAACAAATAAATACATTAATGGAACAGAATAGAGAGCCCAAAAATAGATCTCCATAAATATAGTCAACTGATCTTTGATAAAGAAACAAAAGCAATACAATGGAGCAAAGATAGTTTTTCAACAAATTGTGCTGAAATAACTAGATATACACCCATGGGGAAAAAAAAAATCTAGACACAGACTTCATACCCTTCACAAAAATTAACTCAAAATGGATCATAGACCTAAAGTAAAATGCAAAACTATAAAACTCCTAAATAGTAACATAGGAGAAAACCTAAATAACCTTGGGCATGGTAATGCCTTTTTAGATATAATACCAAAGATACAATGCATGAAAGAAATAATTTATAAGTTGGGCTTCATTAAAATTAAAAACTTCTGCTCTAAGAAAGATAATATCAAGAGAATTAGAAGATAAGCCACAGACTGGGAGAAAGTATTTGCAAAAGACATATCTGATAAAGGACTGTCATCCAAAATATACAAAAAAATCTTAAAACTCAAAAATAAGAAAACAATTCAGTTAAAAAATGGGCCAAAGCCCTTACCAGATGTGTACAGATGGGAAATAAATATATGAAAAGATGCTCCACATCATATGTCATCAGGGAAATATAATTTAAAACAACAGTGAGATACAACTATACACTTACTAGCATGTCCAAAATCCAGAACACTGACAACACCAAATGTTAATGAAGATATGGAGCAACAGGAACTCTCATACATTAGTTCTGGGAATGCAAAACGGTACAGCCACTTTGGAAGACAGTTGCTATTTTCTTACAGAACGAAACCAACTCCTACCATGTGATCCAAAATCATGCTCCCTGCTATTTACCCAAAGAAGCTGAAAACCTATCCATGCAAAAACCTGCACAGAGATATTTATAGCAACTTCATTCGTAATTGCCAAAATTTGTAAGCAACCAAATATCCTTCAATATGTGAATGAATAAATTAAAAAAAGACATGAAGTAACCTTAAAGCATATTTTTAAGTGAAAGAAGCCAGTCTGAAGGAGCTAAATATTGTATGATTCCAATTATAAGACATTCTGGAAAGGCAAAACTGTGGAGGCAGTAAAAAGATCAGTAATTGCCAAGGGTTGATGGAGAGAGGGAAGGATAAATAGCCTGAGTGCAGAGGATTTTTTTAGGGCAGCAAAACTACTCTGAATGATACTGTAATTGTGGATACATGTCCTCATACATTTATCCAAACCCATAGAATGTACAACACCAACAGTGAACCCTAATGTAAACTATGGGGATAATGATGTGTCAATGTAAGTTCATCAATTAAAACAAATGTTCCTACCCCACTAGGGAGAGGATAATAGGGAAGGCTATAAATCTGTGTAGCTGGAAGTATATGGGAGATTTCTGTGCCTGCTCTTCAGTTTTGCTGTGGACCTAAAACTGGTCTAAAAAAATAAAGTCTTAAAAATACACACATGCATGTGTGTACGCACACACACCCACTATGATGGTTTCATTTCTACCTAATCAGTGTTTGGGCATTCCCCCAAATGTTGTCAGCCAGAGATAAATTAGATTAGAAATTTTGCAAAAGTAAGATTTCTCTGCTTTCGTAGTTTTCTGAGAAAATTCAGCCTGGCTGAAGCCAAACGTATTACTGTATTTTGAAAGCTTTTTCTGTCCCCAAATGGCATCATGAATGCAAAATGACCATGTATTGTCTTTTGCACTTAAAATTCTCCATCTTCCCTGGTGTTTATGGTTTATATGTGAAAAGGTCAAGTGAGAAAGTTTTAATAACAGAGCCAACACTTTCCACCACCCTTACAGCCATTTATGACTGGGGCCACCCTTCCCAAACCTTGTCTGGTGCATGTGTGTAACAGGAGCTCCCCTATTTTATTGGGCTGCTGAGAGGGTGGTGTTCTGAGAGGTTGTTTCCCTAAAATGCTGCCATATTGTTTGATGTGGCCTTTCACCATGGAACTCATATGGTACATTCAATTTTACAACTTTAATCACAATGAGATGGCTTCCATTTGCACATTTTGGAAAATAAATGCAATTGCTAATAAAGAAGCTTCTGGTCATTCTTTACTCACAGTGCCACCACATCCTCATGACAACCACCTACATCATCAGAACTCCAAGGCTGAAGTTCTTAACATTTTAACAGTGGCTTTTCTGGTCATTCTGACACTACACATTATAGGGTTATCCTGACTCCTTTCATTTGGGATACTATTCTGTGACTAGGACATCAATTTCTTACTTGCCTGAGTTCATCCTAAATTCTAAATGCTATGAGACAGTCAAGAGTTACATGTAGGTTTGTGATGTTATTTAAAGGTTGTGTGTGTATGTGAATGACACTAGTAATTATCACTCCCATTTAGGACGGCCTCTGTACTCCAACTGTAGGATTTTCTCCAGAGTTCAACCATGTCCACTTAATTATAATAATAGTTAATACATAGCACTTAGCACTCATCATGAGCCAGACACTATTAGTGCTTGTATTTTCTGTCATTTAATACTCATAAATAAGGTAGGTGCCATTATTATAATTGAGGAAATTGAAGCATAGAGTGATTAAGGATCTTGCCAGAAGTCACACAGCTTGTAAGTTATAGAATTGGAATTTGCAGTCAGAAAACCTATTGCCAGAGGCTTACTGATAACCATTACGTTATATTGGCTTTTCAGTATAACAAAAAATACCTTTGAAGATAGTTCTGCAAAAGAATTAGAACTGTAAAATTTTTCTTTGAAACTACCTGAATGTGATCCATGTGTACACATAGTACACTACACACACACTCACACTCACACACATGCACACACACACACAGATGTTTGCATACTTCACACCCCTTTCTTGAAGTCTTCACTATATGACTCATTTAAGGTTTGAAACATACTAAGCTGAATATATCCCATCTGTCTACAGAGAATACATCTAGAACTGTGCCCCCTTTCCCACCAGACAAGTCTACACAGATTCCTGTGTGCACCAAACCAAACAGGATAAAAAGGGGAATCAACCTGGGTGCAATTCATTTTTAGCCTGCCACCTCACCTTCATTGGTCCATTCCAGGATGAGGGTGGAGATCCAGGATCACAGACAGGGATCCAAGGCACAATGTGCTCAGGGTACTGCCTGACAGCAGTCCTGCTCTTGTTCCAGTGTCCTCTTCCACCTACCCCTGGGCACATTCCTCTCTGTTTTGTTCTCCACGTAAAATGCTAGAGATCTATTTAGGGCAGAGCCCTGATTTGGATGTCAAATAAAACTGATTGATTTTATGATTCTGTAAAGGTTACCTCAAAAGGTGAAATGGTTTCTGCTGCAGAAGAGCACCCATAAATCCAAGCTATTTGTGACAAGTCTTGTCCCACAGTAGGAAGATGGATTCTTGGATCTGCATCTAATCCAGACATGATAGCAAATTTTCCACTGGAGTTGCCTCAGGGGCTCCTGCTCTCTACGTATCAGAGAAGTTTACGTATATGAAGACAACATGGTTAAATGAGAATTCGTTGCTTCCTAGAGTACTACCATGAGATTGAAAAGTGAAGTCACCATAGTATTCCATTGGCAAAATAAAACAACACACCCTACACCCGTTGGTTGGCTCACTGCCATTGGTTAAGAGCCCTAAAACATGTTGCCTCCAAATGATTGAGAAAGTCAGTGCATGACCAGAAGGCTTCCAGCTCTCTCAGCCCTTCCAAAGCTCCAGGAGGGCAAGGAGTTTTCTTGTTTGATGTCATAGAGTGGGTGCTCAAAAAAAATTAAGTCAAATGAGTACACAAATCTTTGATACATCTTGAATTTCTGGATATCCTCAAAACTCTTTGGGATTCTTGGCCCAGCAGATGGAGGATGGGAGCAATGGACAGTGGTGACTATGGTAGAAAAGTAGGGGAGAAAACGGATGAATGGATGGTGTGTGGGTGTGGGTGTGTGTGTACACTTGTCTATAGACATAAGGTAACAATGAATGGCTGGGCTGTGATGCATACTAATCTAAAGCAAGAAGATCCACTGAGCATGTTTACTTATCATTCCTGTCATCCTAAAATGACTACCAAAGACACAACAGTAGGGAAAACTGGAAGTTACTTAAAGACATGGGGTGAGGAAAGGGAGTGAAATTACTGCTTATGTGCCAAGCACTACAGTAGGCCCTTCATGGGACTGACTCTCTGATGCGCAGAATTAGCCGCAAGGCAGAGAGTGTGGATTTGCTCTGCAGGAAGAAGGCTGAATGACCTCGTGCATGGATGACTGGCAGCATAATGACTCCAGCCTGGTCTTTTGACTGCAGTTGCTATCCTTTATTCTTCTCAATTCTTACATTTACCCACCCAGTTCAGGCCCACATTGCCACTTGCCAGTCTGCCTTGGCCTCTCTTTACTCCTTGTGACCTAAGCTAGACCATATCAATATCCAAATCAGACCATATCACTCTTCTTTAATTGTTTGAAGTGGCACCAAAGGACTCCCCAGATCCAGCCCTTGCACCACATAATTAAAGGCTGAGGCCTCCCCCAACCTCCCCACTTGTCCTCTCTGCTTTATAGTTCCCCACATGCAGCAGGATATTTCTCACCACCACATTTCTGGCTGTTCTGTCACCCATTTCTGGAAGTTCAGTCCCTCCTACTTTGCCTGGCTAACTTGGAATCATCCAGCACTTAGCTGAGACCTCAGTTCCTCCAGCAATCTTGCCTGATTCCCAGGTTGATTTAGTGACCCTTTGCTTTATTTCCACACTCTAAATTTCTGTGCTGTAAAAACTTACCACATTATGTTAAAATAGTCTTATGTCATCTATCTTACTAGTTGTAAATTCCTTAAAGGCAAGGGCCACATTCTACACATTTTTGTATACACAGGGCTTTGTATGCATTGCTTGTAATAAAGTAAATTTTTAAAATTGCTTTTCTATATTCTGTATAAAAGAATAGAAAAGGGAAATTTAATAGAGTGGAAATGTCATCACAAACTGTTTCTGGAATGATACGGGTGGATGAACCGGGGGAGGGTGGGGGGTGGAGGGGAAGATAGGCTTACATGAGGAAACAGGAGAGCGTTCACAAAGGAATGGTTTCAAATCCCAACTCTGCAGCTACATATTTATCACTGTCACTGACTACATTCAGCCAATGACTGAACATTTCAGGGACATGAGCCTGCCAGGGGACTCTTCCAACGGGCAAGATTTGATCAGAGACTTCCCACAGCCTGTCCAAGATGTTCCCACAACTGCACTGTGATCTTGAGCTCTTCTTATCTGTTCTTTCCTTTCCTCTCTTCTCCCACAGGCACTAGACCTGCACTATGGTCTGATGGCTCTTCATGCCTACCCCATTCCTTCCTCCTTCATCCTTTATAGGTGCTTCCCCCAGTACATCTCTTGCACATCTAATCCTGCCCTGAGGTCTCTTCTCAGAGGGCCTGACTGACAAAGGGGTACTAAGTGTGGTCTGAGAAAACAGGTACTAAGATGGGGTTTGGAGACTAGTTCATTCATCACCTGGCTGGCGAGAACCCCATCCTGAGTGGAATGTGGGGCATACATAGTCCTTGGCATGAGGTGGTGGCCCTTCTGCTGAAGATTTCACTGGTGGTGACCTAGAAAAATATTTCAATTAGGAACAATCACGCCTCAGATAAACCTCATTGGCAGAAGTGAATGCCCTTTGCTCTTGCAATGATTCAAGAAAATCACATATTTAAAAGCTAGGAAGGGAAACAATGCCCACAACCACAGCAGAGTTGGCTAATAATTACTAATTTGTATTGGCACCCTATAGAGGGATGATGAGAAATTGAAGGTAGTAACCACATAGTTAAAGGCTAAGTATGAGAGTTAGAGAGACTCTGGTAGCTTACAAAGTGGCCCTTACCTTGCTGCAATTGAAGAGTGGACAGAGCTAAGGAGCAAACTCAGGACCTCATAGAGTTGCAGACCTCCAGAGATGCTTAAATGCAAGGCAAACCAAGTTGTTTATGCTAAGATCAGGGCTATGGTCAGGAAAACCTGGAACCTTAAAACATGCGATGGGGATATCTGGATGGATGACCCCAAAGATTTTGGCTCTGCAGATGCCCGTGAACACTCAGAACCTTCTGTACCCTCCCATTCTTAGTAAAAGCAATTACTTCTGCAATGCTGAGGATGCTACAGAGGCTTTTCCCTTGCAAGGCAACAAATGCTTCTCTCCTTTCTTGCCTGCCAGGTGGATAACTAGAGTTAAATCCCAGCATAACCTGGCTGGGGACATATTGGGTCTAATAAAGGAGGGAAGAGATTACTCACCAAGGAGCTGAAAGAATTAGCTAATGTGTACTGGGAGGATCCAGCCGAGAATGCATGCCTGAGATTAGAATTTGAGGGTGATTGATCAAGGAGGCTAAAATAAATCTGGCTAAGTAAAATTACCTTGATTTGGGGGTACTTTTTTTGCAACACAGGATTAAATACTCTGGATCCCAGAGGTTGGGGTAAACTCACTGTTAGATAAGCCTGAACATGTGTGTCCCACACTGAGTAAAGTGGAAATGCTTGGGTTTCCCTGGCAGATGGTGGAGGAAGGCATAGAAGGCTGGAGTGTAGGCCTGCTCGAGTAGATAAATTACATGAAACCCAAAGTCCTTCTTGAGGTTTATTCCCCTCTAGAGGACTCAGAAGATGCAGCTGTCACCCAGGCCATCAGGAATGCACTTTCAATAGGGTAAATGGCATCATTAAGAAGAGCAGCTTATGCTGCATAAGAATTTGCAAATGCTCTCGGGGGAAAAATTCCAAAGAATGCAAAAGTTCCAAAGAATGCAGGGGCTTACCTCAAAATGTTTCTCTTCTCTCAGAGATGTTGGTTCCTGAAGTCCTAGAGACCTTAGTAGCCTTCTGATACCTCCCAGCAGATGTTTGATGTATATCGTCTTATCTTTTTCAGTTACACTTAGTAGAAGGTTAGTCTGCAATGATCTACTTAGCCTTTATAGAGATGATATCCCTTTCTTTAGTACCTAAATATGAGCATAAGCCAGTAAATAATGAATATAAACCAATAGTCAATAGATAATGAACATGAATCAGTAGTCAGGGCTCCACAGACAGTTGAGAAAATTCATTAACTTGAGAAGCAGGGATAAAACAATAAAGGAAAAACAAACTGAGAAACAGATATGAAGCAGGGGGCAAAAGAATAAAAACATGGTTATTCTTACCAGAGAAACAGGATAAGCTGTCACAGCCATGAAAGAATGATAGGATATTATCAAAATGGAACATCTGAAGAATGAGCAGAAGCTCTTGAAATTTAGAAATTATTATAGTACAAATCAATAACTCTGTAGAAGTTTAGGAAGATAAAGTTCAGGGTAAGATAGAACAAAGGGGCAAAAAAGAACAGACAAATAGAGAAAATAAGAACATAGGGGATCAGCTAATTAGATTCAATATTTCAGAAATAGAGAAAAAGGAGAGAAGAAAATTATCAAAAAACTAACTAATATTTTTCCAAAATTAAAAGAAATGTCTTTCTAGGAAATGCCTAAAGATAAATGACTGAAAATATAAATAAGACTCATTATCATTAAACTGAAGAATACTAAGGATAAAAGGATAATCTGAAAAACCCCAATAAAGGTCAAATGTGTCACATGTAAAGGGCCAAGAATTACAATGGCACCAGAATTCCCAATTACAATATTAAGAGCTGGAAGAAAATGGAACAAGGTCTCAAATTCTGGTGGACAATGATTTTCTACCTAGAATTCTCTAAGATAAACTATCAATTAAGTATGAGTATAGATTCCTTACATTTTCAGACATTTGAGATTTCAAAAATGTCCCTCCTATGTATGTGTTCTTAGAAAGCTACTGGGGATATCTGGATGGATACCACTACCAAAATGACAGAGGAAACCAAAAAAGAAAAAGACATAGAATCTAGGCAACAGGGGCTTGAATATATAAACAGTCTGTGGGAATTAATCCACAGGATTCTGGTAAAGAAAATGCCAGGATGAGAGCCCTTGGGCATAAGGAGAGAATTGGGGCAGAAATATGAGGGTGGCAGTAAGGAAGCCTTCAATGCCACTAACATCTACTAAAGCAGAATTGATTTATCTGCGTGTTTGACTATCCTGAGAGGAATACACAATTCTTTTGGAGATGTTGGGTAAGAATTCATGATTAGCACAGAGAAATGTAATGAAAAAACAAACTGTCCAAGAAAGAAAAAAACAGTATTAGTGTACTTTGTGGCTCAACATGAATAATGATTACATACTAGATGCTAGATATTTAAATAAAAATTACTATATAAACTTTTTGGGAAAAAAAGAGGCAAAGAAATGTGTATGTAGGTATGTGAAGTTTCTCTGAGGGCTTCCACCTCATCTTTCATAATAAGGAGTCAATGGAAATGTCCAAAATGAACATTACTTAGACATACAATGGCAAATATCAAAGCAAACAGCTAAAAACATTGAATGTGTTTCCAGGGAATAAATCTTGGAGGTGGAAGGGGAATTATTGAGACAGGGGAATTATGTTTATTTTTAATAGTCTTTAAGTCATTAGATTTTTTTAAACTTTATACATGTATATATTTATAAAATTAAAGGCCTGGCTGGCTCAGTCAGAGGAGCATGTGACTCTTGATTTCAGGGTCATGAGTTCAAGCCCCATGTTGGGTGTAGAAATTACTTTAATTAATTAATCAAAAAAAAACCTAGTCATTTCCACCATAAGAAAAAGCAATGAGTAATTCACAAACATTTAAGCATCTACCAGTCTCTCCTATCTTAAGACAAAGAACACCACAAACCTTTCTTGACATTTTGGTTTCTTCAACCTGCTGCTCCATTTTCTTCTTTTCACACACCAGCTTCTTCATGGTGATTATCCTCACTGTCCCCATTTACTTATCCATCCATCATGCTTGTGGACCTCTGCGCTGGTCAATCCCATGACTTCTCTTTCCTTATTTGACAGTGTCAACAGCCTTCTCTTGAGGCTTATCTACAACAATTTCTCCTACTTTCTGTGCTTCTCTGGTCACTCCTCCCTCTCTTCACTCCCTCTAAAGCTTCTGCTTTCTCTATTTAACATGCAAATGTGCTCCATGTACCTGTAACTCAATTCCCAGGTCATTTCCCAGGTTCTTCTCTGTACCTGTTCTGGGACTGACCTTTAGCGGGGTATCTTCTCTCTGCTTCCTTGGACTTAATTCCAGACATGCTTGACTCCTCACCTGCTCTCATCTAACAGGAGGTTACCAAGTTCCCTTGAACTGTGGCCTGAATCTCTGGCCTTTTGCTCACTCTTCTGCCCAACCCCAACCCCTGAGACTGTTGCCTGGGCCAGAGATTCTAGTTTCTACTTGTCCAGGCAAACAAACAACAGGGCCCTAAGGAAGGAAAGAACACATGTCAGAGGGACAGAGAAAAAGTCCAGGGTAGAACTTCAGAAGTTTAGAGAAGAGAGCTAGGGATAAGGTTGGAGCGGGATGCTAGAGCTACGTGGGGCAAGGCCTTTTATTCAGCTTAAGGATTTGTGTTTTATTTAAGACCAGTGGAATTGTTTGGAGCATGAAATACTTTTGGTCATATTTCCATAAAAGATGAATTTGGATGAAGTGCAGAGAATGTGTAAGATGTGGATGAGAGAAAAACAGGAGTGGTGCAGGTGAATAGTAACAGTAGTTGGATTAGGGTGGTGATAGCTAAGATGGAGAGATGTCTTTGAAACAGGGAGGGATTTAGGAGGTGGAATCAACAAGCCTCTGTAATGACCTCCTGTTAAGGGTGAAGAGAGAAAGGCATCTCTCACATGAGCCCCACATTTCTGGCTTGAACCTTGAGTAGCTGCTGGTGGCAATCAAAGATAAGGAGGATGCTGGATAAGGACCAAGTTCTGTGGAGAAGATCATTAGTTTTTGAGCTTGACATGTGTTTGAGACAGCTAAGTGATGATTTTTAAGAAGCCAGTTGAATATACAGTTCTGGAGCACAGAAGAATTATCTGAAGTGACAGATAAAAATGGTGTAGTCACAGGTGTACCAACTTCCTATCACTGTGGTAACAAATTGTCACAATCTTTTAGTGGCTTAGAACAGCACAGATCTATTATCTTACAGTTCTAGAGGTCAGAATCCAAAATGGAGGTCAGAAGTGCAAAATGGGTTTCCCTTAGCTAAAATCAAGGTGTTGGCTCTCAGGATGACTCTTTCCCTTGCCTTCCCAGCTTCTAGAGGCCACCTGCATTCTGCATTCCTTGGCTTGTAGCTCCTTCCTCCATCTTGAAGGTCAGCAGTGTGGCATTTCAAATCTGTGTCTCTCTCTTCCCACTCCCTACTCTTTCTCTCTCCGACCTCTGTTACTATGGTCACTTTTCTCTTTATGGCTCTCACCTTCTGGCTTCCCTCTCATAAGGACCCTCATGGTTTCATTGAGTCCATCTGGATAATCCAGGATAATCTCCTCACCTCAAGATTCTTAGTTTAATTATGTCTGGGGGAAAAAAATTCCCTTTTGTCATGTAACATGACATGTTCACACGTTCCTGGATAGGATGTGGACATCTCTGGGGGATTATTCTTATGTCTGCCACAGGTATACAACCCTGCAAATGTTTATTGAATAGGTGACTTAAAAAAGAAAACAAATGAAGTATTTTAAATGACACGTTTTTCCCCTCTACTATGACAGAATCAAACTCAGAAAGATAGAGAAGTACGATGGATGAGCTAAGGAAAATAATGAAATTTACAATACTGCTGAAATCCAAGTTGTTTTTACCCAAAAAGTTGTAGGTGTTTTTGATCCTAAAGAAATTGCCCCTTTTGAACATGTCTAGGAAAAATAAACAATATCTGAATCCTGGCATCTTGAGAATTTGTTCAGCTTCTTTATGGAGGCATTCTAACCTAGAGTTTGGTGAGTTGTATATGGCATATCAAGTTTTGTTAAGATACCATGTGGTAGAGGGGCTGCTTTTCCTAATCTGCTCACTCTAAGTACTAACATCTTGACTTTCTTTGCCATAGTCGCAGGACACAGAGTACATAGCCACCATGAAGGTGACATGATTATGTCCTGTGAGGTACTCACATAAGTGTTGTTTCCTGCCCCTATAACTCTGAGATGTACTGTTTGAGACAAAGAAATAGCAACGTCCTCTTAGTCTGGTTATGTCATCATGCCGCTGGACAAACAAGCAAAAGAAGGGTTAACATTTAGGCTGGTAACTTTGACCCTATCAAGAGACAAAGGGTGGAAGGAAAATGTGTGGATGGAACCCAGGGAATCCCATGGATGCTGCATTATGATACCATGTCCATTGGATGACTCATGTAGGCTAAAAAGAGAGACCCACCTAGGACTCAGAAGGATATGCATGGCAAAAGACTCCAGCCAAAGGGAAGAAGAAGTGGAGCTGAAAGAAGGAACTCAAGAATACTCGGTTCACACTCAATGGCAAGTTACAGAAGTAAAAATGGCAACCATTACTCATTTTTTCTTCATTGCCATGCTATGCATATATTAAATGTTTTACCTGGGTTCCCTTCCCTTTCCTTTTCCTGAGCTCCACTATCATATATAGTACTTATTAGTGGCATATATGCCACTTAGCTTGTAGGTGGAATGAGAATGATGGAACACAACGGAACCAGGGGAGGAGTGGGTGTCACTCAGATAATCTAAACTTAGAGATGGATGGAGTAACTGGCAAGACTCTGGGTTCTTTTCCTTTCAGTGCACTTTTGATATGTGAGGAGAGTTAACTTATGTTAGCTAGTTTGGACATTTTTTTGAACTGTCAAGATGGGAATAATGATGTGGTGGATTTTAGGCAACCAAGTGGACCGTATTAAGACTACATCAGCTTTTTTTTTTTTTGATGGCACAAAATCATCACCTTTCCAAGGGTATGCTGAATTCCTTCTGTGGAATTATTCCCCTCCATTGTGTATTTTGTCTTGGCAAGGAAACGGAGTTAATCTTGGGAAGCCAACAAGCCAATCTTGGCAGCCAACAACAAAATAAAACTAAAAAGGACAAATGTCCATAGCAGGTTTCACCAACTAGAGATAGGTCTAGTGCCATATTTGGAGAATAATTAAACTCAAGATTTTTATAGTGTCAGTAAGAGTGTCTAATTTCTCCACGAAGGAGGAAAGTGTATGCAGTTTACCATACAATTACTATATGAATGCAGGTGTATCAAAATCAAACATTATAGGGGAGGGTTATCTCATAAACTGTAATGTCTTTTTTACAAGGATTTGAGGAAAATTTAATCTAACTGTGACTACAGGATGTGTCTCCAATTTGGTTTTCTCTTCTGCTTTGATTGTTCAGTACCAATGATCTGTCTGTGTGTATCTGTTTGTCCCAGCCATTCCCTCCTTCTATTATAATGGAAATTGTAGCAAATTCTCTCTCTCAGAGAAAATTCAGCAGCTATGTTTCTGGAACCCCATCTACCTCTATTCTTAGGTACACAGAAGGAGATTCTGTCTGTTTCCAGTGTACACATAAAATTCCTTCCCTTCATTTATTGCCCAAGACTAGGGTTTTTCTCTTTGGGGGATGAAGTTTGTCAAATGCCTTCCCGTAGCCCCACCCCTTTTTTCTGAGCCCTCCCCAGTATCCAGCAGGCTTCCCTCTCTGCCCAGATACTCATTTGTGTTTCTTTTCTTTTCTTTTTTTTAAAAAGATTTTACTTATTTGAGATAGAGCGAAAGAGAGAGAGAGAAAGAGCATGAGTAGGAGGGAGAAGGGGCAGCAGCAGAGGGAGAAGCAGACTCTTCACTGAGCAGGGAGCCCGACACAGGGCTCTATCCCAGGATCTGGGGATCATGACCTGAGCCGAAGGCAGACACTTAACTGACTGAGCCACCAGCCACCCCTCATTTGTGTTTCTCCTAAAGGCACAGTGGCAACCACCTGGCTTTTGAGAATTTCATGCCCACAGTTGGGTGCACCTCAGAAAGCTTCATGGCCTGCCCTGACTGAAGGTAGACTCTGCATCCTCCAGTGAGCGCCCTCACTTTCTCCTGTGAGGGAGAAATTTTTCTCTTAATGATAATTTCTGATCCTTGCCTAGATGGATGGTGCTCACCTGCCTCCTGATATTATTAAGATGGAGAATTTATTGTCCTATCTCCTGTACCATTGCCATTTTTTTTCCAGTTGGTGAGTCATTTGCATAAAAGTGCTTCTAGGCAAGGGAGCCGATTGTTTGGCTTGCATGGGAATCAGACAATTGAATATGAAACCAAATCCCCAGTCTGTCTTCAACATTATGCTTTGGTCTGGTCACTCTGAGAGGGTGAATGGAGCAGGAGTTTTCAGAGATGGGAATAAACTATTATAGCTTAAGTGCTCCTTAGAGCCCATCTGATCCAAACCACACATGTTAAAATGAGGAAACTGAGGCCCGTCCAACAGAAGGACCTTCCCACAGTTGAGAAGAGACTATTCTCACATTCATTCCCCTACCAGCCACTGTTGCTCTTTCCTACGGATATCATCTTAGGAAAATTTCAAGTGTACATCCAGTATAGTTTAGCTCTTGTTATACAGCTCTGCCTGATGCTTTGGTAAGACGTGAGAGTCCCTCTCTTCTCTTTAAAACGACGACTTCACTGGACAATGACGACTATTTCCTGGCTTCCATGATGTTTTGCTCTCATCTTCCCCCCCTCCCCCAACCAGTGACCTCTAGCTGCTATCCTGTGGACTCCAGCACTGTCCTGCCCTGTCTTGCCTGCATTCCTGCTGCCACCTCGAGACCTCTCCTCCACCACCAATGGCCAGTGACCATCTCATTCCCAGCTCCTGTGAGGCCTCCACTTCCACCATTTCACCTCCTTTTTGCATTTGGCATTAATGACTTACTCCCCAACGCCTCTCTGAGTCAGATATATATGAGTTCTTTTGTATGACACTTTTTAGAAACAGTTTTAAATTATTTTTTAAATTATAGAAGGCTTGAGAGAGAAAAGGACCAAAGTATGATTATATTCCCATATTTCTAATGAAACAATTATTCAATTGCTGTATTTCCTTCTGATCTATTTTCACATTTTACATATATTATCTCAATTATTTTTTGTATCTCTGTGTATTTTTCATGCTTTTAATTGTTGCATAGTATTGAGTAGAGTGTTCATACCTTAATTTACAATGATATTTGGTATCCATAATAAAGAACAAAATTCATATCCATGATAGACTGAATTACTCTAAGAAAATTTCCAAAATGGGAGCAAAGTACAAAGTATGTGACCCGCAGTTGACATGCAGTATTGTTCACTGAATAAATAATAACTTAATTTTATAGAAGAAAGATTTCTTGAATCTGGAATGCCTCTGAATGAGAATCAGGTTTTTCTAGACTCCGTCTACATCCCTACAGTAGGCTGAGTAATCACTCTCCCAAAGATGTCCACGTCCCAGAGATCCCTGGAACTTATGAATATGTTATCTCCTGTGGCAGAAGGAACTTGGCGGATGTGAGTAAGTGTAGCATCTTGAGCTCAGGATTATTTTGGTTTATCCATGTTGGGCTCAAGTGTCATCACAAGGATCCTTCTAAGAGGGAGGTAAGAGGGTGAGAGAAGGTAATCTGGCCATCAGAGCAGAGATTGGGGTGATATGCTTTGGAGGTGGAAGGAGCCATTGGCCAAGAATGCAAGCAGCCTCTAGAAGGTGGAAAAGACAAGGAAATGGATTCTCACCTAGAATCTTCAGAAGAAATGCGGGTCTCCCAACACCTTGATTTTAATATGTAGAACCCATTTCAGACTTCCAGCCTACAGAAGTGTAAGATAATAAATCTGTTTTGTTTTAAGCTGCTAAGTCTGTGGTAACTTGTGACAACAGCCACAGGAAACAAACACTGTCCTCTTCCCTCTCAGGGCCCAAACTCTAGAAGCTCTGTACAAAACATTGCTCTGGTGACTCTGGGTGTCCTTCAGAACTCTACCTCCCACCTGTCATTTCGCTGCTTCTCCTCATTTTGCTGCTTATCTCCCATGCCTTGTTTTTTTTTTTCCCTCTGTACCTAGCCCCTTTGAATTTTGATGAGTGAACCAAGCTGACTTACGTGATCCTCTTCCTTGATAACTCGGCTTTTGTCTTTTCAGTGTCTGGCCTTACTGGAATCCTGGGCCAGAAACAGCACCTAGTGCAGCATTTGTCCAAAAGAGGAGAGTAGACAAGGGTTTCCAGATCCATAAGACATGGGCAAGCTGTCACTATCCCCAAACTTCCCTGAGCTCTAGATGCATGTGTCCGATAACTTATGGGCATGCTACTTGGATGTGCCCATAGATTCTTAAACTCCACATTTCTAAAACTAAACTCACAATGTCCCCAAATCCTTCCCCTTCCCTTGCATTGTCCATCCTGGCTCTTGGCAATACCCAGTCATCTCCTCCTCAAACCTCAGTCTTACCTGAGATCCCTGTGTGTTTCTGTAGTGTGTATGCCATTCCCGTGCTCAGGCAGGGACAACTGCTCACTTGTTTACTTTGGGATATTTATAGTTTACACGTCCATCAAGGGCTGTGGTTAGAGTAGAGCTCTTATTTTTTAGTATAACTTAGCTGTCATCAGCTGTTAACAAAAATTACATATAATTTTTATATGTAAATAAATATAACATTAAAATTGGCTTGTCAATTAATAAAACAGGCAGAGTGACAATCTAACCATATGCAATGCATGGGTTCTTCACTAGAACCGCACTCACTAGAAAACTTCCCTGGACCTTGCCAGTCTAATCACCGGCTCTTTTCCCTCCTACTGTGAATACTTTTCAGTGCTTCTGGAGGTCACAGCAAATCCTCCTTTTAATATCAGCCTAGTGTTACAGAAAGGTTTTTCCTCTTTCCAGATTACCCTGATGATAGCAATAAAAATCATCACTGTAAATCATGATATAGACATTCATGTTTTGCTCATATGCAGCAAAAGAAGGGGTAGCATTCCACACTTATCACCTCCGGTGCTCAAAAAGTGTTACTGGGTTGAGATGGCATATTGAAATTGGATCCCAGGGGTTCACCTTGTGATCACTGAATGAGTTTGTTTTGTTGAGACCTCCTGACTTCCACTACTTTATTTTGACCCTCAATAAGAATAACAAGAAGTCTGTCTCCAAAGGGTTCCCTGATTGGGCACTTTGTCCTACTGGGGATGAAATTCTTAAAGATCTTACCTGATATTTACTAAAAGATGAGTACTTAGAGCTTAGACAGGACAGGCAATACGGAGATGGACAAACCATGTACTTTTGGGAGAGTAGACTAGAGAGTAAGTAATTTTTATTTTTCCAAATGGGATCCAGCCTTATTGTTTTTGTGTCTGTAAAAATATATTTTCATGACAAAGAAATGAAGGTAAGTATAAACTAAGATATAAAATAAATACCATCTTAAATCCACCGCTAAGATTTTGTCACTGTTTACGTTTGGTTCGTATTCTTCCAGGATTTTGCCTAAGCAGCAAGTAACTCAAAGGCTTTTGTCTGTGCCAAAGGGGGAAAAATGAAACAGAGAAGCTAAAAGTGTCAAAAATAGGAGAAGCAATCTTCTATTTGTGCTGTGACAGCAAACATAAGGAGTCAGAGCCCAGAGCCACACATAATATTCCCTAATGTAATTAGGAAGCCAAACCTATCTGTTTCCTTCTGCCATTGGGAACCCTCAAACTATGCAGTATGTAGCTAAAAAAATGAAAATGAAACTGACACAATGTCTTTCTTTAAATGCACTGAGGACTGAGATATTAGCCCCTAACCCGTGGAGAATTGATGTAGCCCTTGATTTACTAGAAAAATCTGCTGGGGAACATTGTGTTTTCTCATCGCCATCCCTGACAGATTCATGCTTGGAGCAAGGCCGCTTTCGATTGCAGAGGGAATATTTTCCCTAAATTCACCCACAGCATAATTGTCCTGAAAATGAAGCTACAAGAGGTGAGAAGGTCCTTAGGAGGCACTTGAGCTGACAGATGGCTCCACTGCGGCCCTTATAGAAAAGACAGGGTAATTCCATCAGCTTTCCAGATCTTGGCCTCCTCCTCTGCATAGTGGGACTAGAAATCCACGTTCAGGACCCCTCCCCAGGATGTTTCCCCTGATAGCAAGTGGACATGAGGGCTGGGATGACTCCTGTCATACACAAATATCAGGAATTATCATCCCTCCTGGAGCCATAATCACACCCCTCATCTCAGAGCAATGGAAGTTCGTGGAACACACACACTTGCCTCTCCTACCATGTTTCTGTTTAGACCCCACAGCCCACATTGGCCACACACATATTGAAATACGCAAGGCCTCTTCCTTCACCTGACCTGCTGCTGCTTGCAGCTTTCTCAGTCACTTGGCTGAGGGAACCAAGCATCTGAATGCAGCTGATGCACATACAATTTCCATGGAATACTGAGCCTCGTAAAAACCAAGACTAAAGAAGAAGAGAGGCAAAGATAATACAAATCTTAGAAGCCTTATTTTTCACTAAACCCACCCTGATTTCCTTTGGGCCATAGGACAGGGCTCCCTTGAGCATACATTCTAAATTCCTTCTTGTGACATCCAAAGTTCTCCATTACTCACCTCCTGTTCCATCTGTCCCGGCTCATCATTTGCTGCTCCGCCCCCAGCTCTCTTCCCCCAACTCGGGCCGCACTCTCCGCCAACTTCTTCACTCTCAGCCAGCACTACCTAAAACTCCTGGAAGAACCCTGCCTTCTCAGGCTTCCATACCATCTTCCACACATGCTCCTCTCCCACTCTGGGACTCTCCTGTCCCCATCTGCTGATACCACCTTATCCTTTAAACAGCTTGTGCACCCCCTGACCGAGGAGGCCATATCCTATCACTCCAAAGTGGGCAATGTGCTCCACACTGCTTGTACTTACCTCATCAGAATACCCATCCACTGAATTCTCAGGGCTCAATTTAGTCGCCTGGGTCCCTCAGTGTTGGAGTAGGGGACGGTACCTTCCATCTTTGTCCTACAGGTACTTGGCATGTGCTAGCATGCAGTAAATGCCTATTGCAATAAGAAGGAAGGAAGGGAGGAAAGAAGGAAGGAAAGGAGTTTGCTCAAGATGGAAACAGTACATTCTGCTTTTTTAAGATGAAACTAAATGTTTTGATAGGAGGAGAACCAAAATAGTTGTTTCTGTGGGGAAGGAAACACACACATGCGTGTGTTTATGTGCACATATATGCATATGTATATATATGCATACATAGGCATACATAACGTATGTGTGCTTTTATGTATATACACACATGCATAAATATTCTAATTTGCCTGGATCATCTATCAGCATATCTGCAAGACCCACAGTGCATGAAAATGAAATTAATATGATCGCAACTATGGGACAGATAAGGACTTTTAACCAGTTTTCAGCAAACAGTTATCGATGTTTACTTTTGAAACCACACACATAGCATGTGCAGCTGGTGACACTCCCTGGGCCACCTGCTACCTAGTGCTTCTTCAGTAGTGCCTGGTTACAAAGATGAGGGACGAAAATACCAGATAGCCCAACCTCATATATATTTTGTCACTTAGTCTGTGTTTGGGCAAAAGCGTCCAAACCATGTGTGTCCGCGGTGTGTGAGATGGCATGGGGCTCTGGCCACCTGCCACAGCGGATCCTTTGCTTAGTTTCCATGTGCTGTGTTAGCATGACAGAAAGCAAATCCAACTGGCCACAGGAGGTGACAGGAGTTGAGGCTCAGCCCTTCCTGAAACCAACCCATGGCCTTGCTGGGCTGATAGTGTTCCGAATAAATTTTCCAGTTCCCTTGTCCTGTGTAAATAAATTTTAAAAAGAAGCAATCATCAACACTGATAGAAAAATGTTTTACAAAAACCAGAATAATTCCTTTTCCTATGGATGACACTTCACAGATTGTTCAGTGTTTCACACATTATCATTTTGTTTGCTCTCCACAACAATGTTGTTGTTGTTGTTGTTCAAAAAGCAAATGAAGAAAATGAGAACAGAGAGGTAAAGTTGATTTCCCAAAATGACTTGAGATAAGCCTGGAAAACTGATTGTTTATTTTGGATGAGATATTTATTCCGAAACAGAAGGGCAATACAGTGGAAAAACAATGAGCTTAGGGATAGAAGGTATTTAAGTTTGTCCACATGCATTGATAGAACCTGGACAAGTCATTTGCTTTCTCTGGGCCTGCTGTTCTCACCCTTCCCTTTGCACGTCCAAGGAGTTGGTGTATATGCAAGAACATTGTCAGTTATGAAGTGCTCACTCCTCTAGGGGTGACTGCCACCATGGCGAATGGTTGTCACCCCCTGTGATTGTCGTGCTGCAGAGGCCCGTGTGACAGAGTTTGAAGCCGGAGGCTGAATCTGTGATATCACGAGATTACATCAACTCCTAACACTCTTATGCAAAGGAGAGCACGGGACACATTCATAAATCATGACCTGGTTTAATGTCTTATTGTAACTTATCATCTGTTGACTAAAATCGCTCCTGTTGCTTTGATTTCGGGTGATAACCCAAAGTTTTAGTAAGAGATGGGCACTTTCATTAGAAATTCTCAAATGAGAGGCGCCTGGGTGGCTCAGTCGTTAAGCGTCTGCCCTCAGCTCAGGTCATGGTCCCAGGGTCCTGGGATCGAGCCCCGCATTGGGCTCCCTGCCCCGCGGGGAAGCCTGCTTCTCCCTCTCCCTCTCCCCCTGCTTGTGTTCCCTCTCTCGCTCTGTCTCTCTCTGTCAAATAAATAAATAAAATCTTTAAAAAAAAAAAAAAGAAATTCTCAATGAAATGGGCAGTTTCTTCATTTAGCTGGAAAGTAGCGCCTGTAACAAAGTCATGCTATTGTGTATGAGACAATAGAAATAGTAGCTCTGATGAAAGAGTTTTCACCTGCACCAGAGGTACGAGCATTTTTAATTTACATGAAGGCTGTGTTCCAAAAGCTCCCTTATATGTTGGTTGTTTGAGATTTATAACTCAAGTTACACAGTAAAGCATGGTATCAATGTCAGGCCAGCCTAGCCAATGCCTACATAATCATAGTGTGGGCAGAATGAAGAGTAATAATTCTGCTTTGTTTGAAATTAAAAGGAATTTTGTGGACCAGCATGGTTATCCATGGACTATGGGAAAGTGTCCTCATGAATGGCAACTCAAGGTGCTGTGAGTACATGTTCCTATTTTCACAAGAGCTGGGGAAGACCCATACCCCACTGCATAAGAGGAGTCCCCAGGGGAAAGAGACTCCCTCTGCAGCTGTACTGGGCACATGGCACAGGATGAGAAGGGGTCTTTCACCTTGCCTCTGCCATGGTGTCTCAAAGGAAAAGAAGAAAATGCTCCACCTATGCTTTGGGGCTTAGTACAGGACATTCCTATTTATAGGACATTCATAATTTAGGTGTTTAGGTCAGGGAGTGACTATGATGCATTTCCTAATTTTTATTCCCTGTTGTAGACATATAAGACAGGCAGTCTTTAATTGTAAAATCTAAAAAACAGAAACAGAAATAACCTGGTCCCAGGATAGTCAGCCTTGTTACTATGGCAGTTTGGTTGGCCTTTTCAGGTTTAACATTCAAATCCTCAAATGCAAGGAAACAGTGTAAGAGACTAACATCTTCAGAAATTGAGGCAGACATGAGATTGAAGGATACTTATTCAGGGAAAAAAAAAAAAAGAAAAAAACTTCATTGTTCATGCTTTCACAAAAATGAACCAGTTATTCAGTTTAGCTTTTATCTGACCCTGCCGCTATCTTTCCAATGTGATTTTTGCTGCTAGGATGGGTAGGACCCTGGACTGGATCTGAACTGTCGCTGGAAAAGATAAGACCAGACCTGATCCACCTGGCAGGTATGAAGTGCAAACAATCAGAGGCAGAAGTGAGACTGAATAATTTGGAATTGAAGGCTGGGCTAATCCCACAGCTTAAGAAAATCCTTAATACTTTAAGGGGTAGGCCAATGGGAAAGCTGAGGAAATTGAGCCCCTCAGTACAGACAAAGGTGCCCATGAGTTGTTGCATTTGAACAGTCTCAGAGGTGCCCAGGTGGGCTGCCCTATTTACTGTCAATGGTTTGGCAATCAGGAAACCAAGATCCTGAGAAGAGGCCAGGGAGAGCTTTTATTCACCAGAGGTTAGAATTACTCCACCTGCAGAGATTCTGATTGGATTGATTTATGGCAGGCCCAGGAACCTGTGGGCCACACTTTGAAAAACAGTGGACTAAAGGATAATTTTAGATTTCACCCCCAAGCTAGTAGGTCAGCTGTGGCACCAACAAGGAAGTAAGTTAAGATCAAGGGCAGGTGAAGTCAAAGGGTGTATGGATGCTCAGTATCAATCAGCAGCTTCCCATGCAGGTTGAAACATGCTAAGGAAGCCAGCAGATGAAGAATAAAAACTAGAACCATTCTGAACTTTGGTCCCAAGACAATTGAATCAAGAGGGACTTGGTGAGTATTTTGATGTGATAACTCTGCCCCAAGCTGCTACCCATCCCCACCACTCCCAAGTCTGAAGAGTCCAGACATGATTTTAGCTGGGTGATTACATAGAAAACAGGAACTGTTTTGAGAGAAGTTGCAGGCAACAGGGACCTGATGTGGAGGGCTGGACCGGGCATAGATCATCAAGAGGAGGTCGGAAGTTGAGAAAGTAACAGCAGCACCACTGTCCAGAGGATGGACACATTCCTCTAAGTACTGTCTTCCTTGGACAAGCCAGCCCTGGGGAAAGATGCACTCAATCAGCTGGATTTGGTTCTGCCCAGATGGTGGTCACACCCTGAGGGTCCTTAGGATGGTTGAAGGCAAGATGTGGCCTCGCTGGAAAGGCAGGACACTGAAAGTCATGAATGATGGGCATTGAGCTGATGGGGACACAAACTGGCTGGCTTCTCCCGGGATTAAAGCTGGCAGAATGGGAAGGAAGTACAGCATAGGGGCGAAGAGACAGCTTCCACAGCCAAACTGAGTTTGGATCTTGGTGTTATTGCTTCTTGGCTTGAGAAACTATGGGCAAAATACTTGAATCTTAACTATTTTATCAGTAAAATGCAGATTGATTACAGTTTCTACCTCTTGGGTTCTTGTGGGGATTCAGTGCGACCATTGAGGTAACATGGCTGGAAATTACTGAATAGACACCCCTTATGGTGGATGTTGCTGCATTATGAAGTTCTTCGACTTCTCAGGCCTTTCTCTACCCATCCACCTTCCTTTTGAAGCACTCCCTGACCACTGACTCATTCCTTGTAGCCTATACTCTACACACTGCGATCTGCTCTGTGTTTTAACACTCCAACACAACCTTGCTTTAAAATGAAGTTGAAGCTGAGGGTTACGGCAGGGGATGTGGGTTGGGGGGGGATGGGGCAACTGGGTGATGGGCATTAAGGAAGGCACGTGATGTGATGAGCACTGGGTATTATACGCAACTGATGAATCATTGAACACTACATCTGAAACTAATGATGTACTATATGTTGGCTAATTGAATTTAAATAAAAAAAATTTTAACAACAATCAAAATAAATAAAATAAAATGAAGCTGCTTGAAAGATGCATCTCTACTCTGTCATTTCCTCACCAGCCATTCACCTGTGCCTCTACCCCCTCCCCACCTCTTCAGCTGCTCTTGCCAGGGCCTCTGACCATCTAATTGCCAAATCTGTGGGCACTTCGCAGGAGGTTGCCACCCCTGGCCCTGGCCCACTCCCTCATTCTTGGGCTTCTCTCCCTCCTTGCTAGCCATCCTACCAAGCTCTCCACTTCATGAGCAAATTGTACCTTCTCGATGCCATGAAGCTGTCTCTCCCCTGCACCACCCTTCCCCTACCCTTTCCAGGCACTCTGAGTTTCTCACCAGGGTCTCTCTATCTCTATCGTGGTCATTTCTCCAGCGCGTTGGGGCAGCCTTCTTACCTTTAGAATATAGAACCTTCCTGTGTCTGGAAGTCTTCCTGCCTCCCACACCCCACAAAGTTTAATAGATCCATCAAACTACAAGCAAGGTTTTATTTTGAAGGTATAAATTTATTATGTTTCCTGTCCCATGCCCATCCACAGCTATTCACATTTCAATAAATGGCTTCATGGACATGGTTCCAGGCCATAAAGTTAGGAATCATCTGTGATTAAATGCTTTCTCCATATCCCACAGCAGTGTTGACAGAAGACAGAACAGTGCTACCTCCAAAGTATATCCTCATCTTGCCATCTCCCCTGCCACCATCCAAGCTACCATGACTTCCTTCCTGGACAACTGCCATATGCTTGCTCTTCCTGCTTCCATTCTTGCCTACCTACAATCCATTCTCTACCTAGTAGCCAGAGTCATGTCATGTCAGCTCACTGCTCACTGCCTTGAAATGCCTCTTTTTAGCATTTTTAATGCACATTAAAACCTCTTGCCTTGGACATCACAGCTTCCCCTGATCTGACTCCTGATGACTTTTCCAGCATCGTCTTGGGTCCCTCTCTTCCCTCTTGCTATGCTCCAGCCTCACTGGTCTTTTAGTTTCTGGAGCAAATTTAGCTCCTTGCCTGTCTCCAGGCATAATGTTACCTGGAGCATACTTCCGGAACATTCTTCTGCCTAGAACATTCTTTACCGTGCTCTGTGTATAACTTAATCTTTCTCAGGTTTCAGCCCTTCCCTTCAGTGACACCTCCTTAAAGACGTCTTCTCTGAATACCTCATCGAAAGTGCAATCCCCTGACCCATCATTCTCAGCACCACCTCTTTCTTTTATAGCATTAGTCATAATTTGTACTTATTGTACTCATTAAAACTGGTTTTCTTTCAATGCGCACCACACCTCCTTTAGAATCTAAGTTCCCCGAGGATAGAGACTTGGTTCACCTCTATGACCTCAGTGCCCAGCACAATACCCAGCTTGTGAGTAGGCTCCTTAAATACTTGTTAAATGACCAGACGAATTAAACTTATTAAATTCAGTGGTCTCCGGGGGTTACACAGCACAGATCAAAGCCCTTGGCACACAAGGTCCTGTCCACCCATCCAGGCCCCTCTGCTAACATCTCTAAGCTTGGTGCTGTGGCCATAGCAATCCCTTGGCAACCTCTAAATGGAACACCCTCTCTCAGGATAGTACTTCTTTCTGGATTATTTTGCCTGTGTCCTTGTCCTCCTCAAGAACTCGGGCATCATCTTTATGATTTCAACCATCGCCTCCCACCAAAGATGACAGCTGACACCCTCATACCCCTCATATATCTCCACGATGGCATGGCTGCCTATTTGGAGCTATTTGTCTCTCCCCGATCCTGCTCTCAAGGGGACTGTATGTGCCTCAAGGACATATTTGTCACCATATTACCAGAATCTAGCACCTTATATAGCACATAATTGGTACTCAGAAAATTTTGTCCTATAAACATCCCTCTCTGGAAGCTTCTTAGAATAACTATATTAGCCCACTCGTATATTAGTGTTACTGAAGTCAATATGTTGATAATTTTAGGCTACAAATTCAATATGGCATATAGGGTGAATTAGCATGATGTAAGCCATGGTACTAAAATTATATATAATAGCATCATTAAACCTGGTATCAGATAATTAGATGTGATAAGTGACTTGAAAAGGTTCTAGGTGCATTTTCACTAATGGTTGATTCTTTGTAATCATGGGCATTTTTAATATTGCCAATTGACATGTTCCTTGGTGATAATCCATTTGCGTTGTGAGAGCTTCATATTCTACAGCATGTTGTCTTTCTCTCTAATGGTACAGCAAATGTGGCTTTACACATTCATTACACTGGACAGCATCAGTCAAAGATAACTGGAGGATCATCTCCAAGGGTTTCCAGAGTCTCAGCAAGACAAAGGTGTATAAGTGGCCACATTTGTCTCAGCCTAGAGAACATGAATTTTCAAATCATGTGAATCTTAATCTTTCCTTTGTTTTGTCCTATATTAATTCCATAAAGCAGTAACTAATATAAACCACCTTCTTGTGCCAGGCAAGATTGGGGCTCTGCTCCCCCAGCATGCTCTGTGGACATGACAGAAACCTCAAAGATGGAGGAATGACTGTCTAGAGAGGGAGGTGGATCCAGTGGATATGGGAAGTGAACGGCTTTGCATAGAGCCTATAATTCATCAACAGTTTTTACACAAAAATACCAAGATTGCACTGCATACGAAGTACCACAGACGGTGTTCTGGGGATTATAAGAGTACAGAGTCCCTACCCTTTAATTTTTTGTTGCCACTTAAAAATTGCTTAGTGCTCCTGTTATTGAGGGAAGCAGAATCCAGTTTAAATGGTTCAGAAAACTTTAAAGAAGGTGCTATCTACAAAGGTGAAGGCCCCGTAAAGGTGGCCTATAGGAGACATGAGGCACTAGTGGGAAACCATTCTCTCCTCTGTTGGGGGCATGGAGGAAGGGCCCTGCCAGCACTGGACCTATGGCAAGTCATGGTCACTTCCAGAATTGCACCTCCTCCTAGGTGTCCAAGTGATTCAGTCCATAGAGAATCAACTCCAGGGCACAGAAAGGTGCGGTTGAAGGAGAGGCAAGAGGAGAATAACCAGCTAAATTCCACAATTCTAATTACCAAGCTCCCCTCACACACTTTTTTTTGAACCTTTCCCATTTCCAACCTATTCTTTGCCACCATATGGTTCTGAGAACCAGCAGCCTAGAAACATGCAATTTAAATTGAATGTCTCTCTAATGTCCCTTTTGTGATCTTTGTTATTCAGATTGTTTACATAGACCAAGGGTCACCAATTACTTTGCCCCTCGAGCTAGATTGTGGAATGCCAGGAAATTGCTTTCAGTGATACTGCAAATTAAAAAGCAGAGTCACAGAACCTCAAAAGACATAGATTATCCAGCCTGCTATTTGACTGGGGGAGGTCAGATAGCCCCCATATTCACTCTCCTACCTGTAAACTCAGCAAAAGGTTTTTCTCTAGTTGCAGTAACAAATAACACCGTATTTTGCATGTAGATAGTCTTGATACCATGCTTCTACTTTTATTAAAAAATTTACTGTTCTTTGCGTGCACACCCTGTCTTCTTTCCTACACTTCCACTAAATCACAGTGAACTGCAGAATGAATTCATAATCTCTGCAGTAGATTCATATTTTTGTAAGTGAAATTAGGCATTGCACATCCGTGGTTAAAAAGATGATTTCTGCTATTCCTAGTTATTGCATTTTTATGTTTATCCCATTAGTGTGTCAAACTCAGCTTTCTGTTTATTCATTTTCCCGGAATAGTATTGATAATCTCTTGAAAGTTTTCTGCTGTAATCTGTTTTCTTTTCATTTGCCATTAAGATAGTTTTTCATTGGTTCAAGCACTTTTGATCAGCCATTTTTTCCAGTCAGTCATGCTCATTCTCTAGGCTCTCTTTCTTGTACTTTTAGCTCTCTTGTTAAAAGTCATATGAACAAAATATTTGTGTTCTTTGATCTACAAATGCACCACTACTTTATCTGAAGTATTTAGAATTCCCCTAATTTTGATTTCACTAATGTAATGTTTCCTTAGAGAATAATATTAATGGGTATTTGGATTATATTAGGATCCAATTAAACTAGTTAAACATTTGCCTGATTTTTACCCTTAGTTTTTGTGGGGTTTTTTTCCCCACTGTGATTATGCATTGAGCCCCTAGTTATTTGCTGGAGGTTAAGCCAGCACAGATCCTGCTGTCAGAAAGATTTTATTATAAATAAGACCCCCCCACCCCAAACTGTATCACCTGCCCAGACCCCTGCACTGAATCTCAGACTCACATTCAGCTGCCTTCTATTGAGTGTCCAGTGGGTATCTCAGACTGAGCATGTGACCAGATTTTTGACTTCCCTCTACTAATCTACTTCACCCTTTCTCAGTAAATGGCAACTTCATCCTTCCAAGAACTCAGGCCAAAATCCTTGGAGCCATCCTGGGCCTTTTTTTTTCTATCACATTCCACAGCAATCCTTCAGAAAGACCCATTGGTTCTACCTCCAAACTCTCCATTCTCTTCCAGGCCACCACTTTCTCTTGCCTAATACAATAATCAATAGGCTTCTCATTGGCCTCACTGCTCCCACCATTGTGCCCCACCTTACAATTATATACGCACTCTTTAATATAATGTCTTCCTACTAGAATGGGAGATCCAGGAGGGCAAGGAATTTGCCTGTTTTCCTCCCTGCTGTATCACTAGCATGAAGACCAGTGCCTGGCACAAAATGGGTACCTAAGACATAGTTTAAAATTCATTAATTAAAGTAAAAATAGAAATACCATACTTCCACCTCTGGGTATTTACCCAAAGGAAATGAAAACACTAATTCAAAAAGATACATGCTCCCCAGTGTTTATTGCAGCATTATTTATAATAGCCAAGGCATGGAAGCAATCAAAGTATCTACCATCTACAGATGAATGGATAAAGATGTGGTATATATATATGTGTGTGTGTATATATATATATTATATATAATATATATGTATATATACATATATATAATATGTATATATATAATGGAATATTATTCAGCCATAAAAAAGAATGAGACCTTGCCATTTGAAACATGGGTGGACCTAGAGGGTATTATGCTAAGTAAAACAAGTCAGACAGACAAATACCATATTATTTCACTTATATGTGGAATCTAAAAAGCAAAACAGATGAGCAAACAAAAAGAGACTTGGATACAGAGAACAAATTGGCAGCTGTCAGAGGGGAGGAAGTGGGGGTAGTGAAATAGGTGGAGGGGATTAGAGGTACAAAATTTCGGTTATAAACTAAGTAAATCACAGGATGTAAAGTACAGCATAGGGACTGCAGAAAAAAAAAGAAAAAAATCACCGTTGAATGAATGAATAAGCATGAGCACGGACAACCATTGTTGAATGTTGAACGTATGATTGCTACACAAGCCGTCTGAGACAAGTGCTGTGCGTGTGGACATGAAGATTACTTCTGGCTAAAAGACCAAGGGCAGGTCACACCTGAGGAACCTCTGCTCCACTTTATGATCGAATGGAAGGCTGACAGCACAGTGGTTGAAAGCTCGGGCTTTTCATCAGACATGTCCAGATTCAAATCCTGACCTTGCCCTTTACAAGTTACGTGACCTTTGGCAAGTCACTTCATCTTTCTGCCTCTCCATTTTCTTACCTGGAAATGTGGTATTAAGGCCTGTTTGCTAGAGTTCCCATGAAGAGTGAAGGGGTTCGTATATCACATCTTGCCAGAGCCTGGCATGAGAGGCACATGTTAGTGCGTTGTTGGTCTTGCTGGACAAGTTCCATGGGTGCGAAGATCAGGCAGAGCACAGCCTGTGGCCTGTGCCAAGCAGAATGTCTGATCTTTCTGGACATGGGGGGCACACACAAGGAACATGAGAGAAAGATGAAGAGGAGATGGTTGTGACCAGACCACTGAAAACCTGGGATGGCAGCCACAGGTGTGAGCTTTATGCAGAGGCATGAGGGAGTCATGGAAGGCATTGCTCAGGGGCATGGCTAGAATGACATGATCAGGATCATTTGATTCTAGTTGGTGTGGAAGAAGGATATCTGTATGCAATTTACTAGTGCAGCATGGAATCTGGAATAAGACAAACCTGGACTCCAGCCCCAGCTCTGCCGCCTGCCAGCAAGTTACTTCATCTCTCCAAGACCCAGTCTGCTCATCTGCTTCCTGAAGGCAGTCATAATGCCTACATCACAGAGTGGATATGATGATTAAATGAGGTATTATTAATAAATAAAAATCTTAGATTGTTCTGATATGGGGAGAGCACTCTGTGAGCTATTTTCTGAGCCTCACTAGGGTAGTGACATTAGGCGAGAAAGAAGAGGACAAATTCTGAAGACGTTTTGCAGATGGATTGTAGAAAGACCCAGGTCTTCCTACTACTTAGAATTGAAGAGCATTCTCTTTGCTTTCAGGTGCCTGTATCAGCCAACATTCTTTTTTTAAATTTTTTATTTCAATTCAATTTAATTGACATATACTGTTATTATTAGTTTCAGAGGTAGAATTATTTATCAGTTGCAGTCAGACAACAAAAAGAAATAAAAGGCATCCAAATGGGCAAAGAAGAAGTTTCACCCTTTGCAGATGACATGATACTCTATGTAGAAAACCCTAAAGACTCCAGCAAATAATTGCTAGAACTGATACAGGAATTCAACAAAGTTGCAGGATATAAAATCAATGCACAGAAGTCAGTTGCATTTCTATACACTAACAATGAGGCAGAAGAAAGAAAAATCAAGGAATCGATCCCACTTATAATTGTATCAAAAACCATTATATACCTAGGAATAAACCTAACAAAAGAGGTAAAGAATCTGTACACTGAAAGCTATAGAACACTTACGAAAGAAATTGAGGAAGACACAAGTGGAAATGGAAAAACATCCATGCTCATGGATTGGAAGAACAAATATTGTTAAAATGTCTATCCTACCCAAAGCAATCTACACATTCAACGCAATCCCTGTCAAAATACCCATCAGCATTTTTCACAGAGCTGGAACAAACAATCCTAAAATCTGTATGGAACCACAAAAGACCCCGAATAGCTAGAGGAATATTGAAAAAGAACCCAAAGCTGGAGCCATCACAATTCTGGACTTCAAGCTGTATCAGCCAGCATTCTTACTTACAAGTAAGAGAATCTGCCCTCATTGGATAAAGCATTTAATCCTGCCTACCTAGCTCATCTTCAGAAGGTCCCAAGAATCAGGCCCTGAGTCTGTTTAACAGGAACCATGCACAAAGCATCCTGCAAAGACCCTACCGCTGCCACTGGGAGCAGACACCACAGTTCACACCTCGGAGCTGGACAACAGAAGCCAGAACCTCTACCCTTGCTGTCCAAAGGCATCTAACTGCCACCTTTGCCAGAAAGTGAATTTTAAATGGTGCCTACTCTGTCCCATTGGTTCCCTCGAAGTGGAAGTCTTGCCTGGCTGGTGCTGGTGGTGGTAGCCTGTAACAGACACCTTCACCAGAGCAGCAAGGAAGGCCAGCAAAGAAGTGTATCTGAAAGAGGCTCAGAGGCCACAATTATGACAAGTACCAATTTCTAGTGTTCACAGAAATTAGGAATCAGGAGAAAGAGGTTGGAGGTGAAGAGATACTGAAAAGCTGACTTTGGAGTTGAGATTCCAGTGGAGTAATTCAATGGCATACATTTAGTGGACATTTGAATGTGGATTTGGAGTTCAGAATGGCATTATGGGGACGGTCACACAGGTGGAAACTGCTGAAGCAAAGCAAGTGCGTGAAATCATGTGCTAAACTCTTACGGTTTTAGGACATTTCTCCTTGCTTTTGTTTCTTTAATTTTGAGAATTTATTTATAGCTGGTAAAGTAAAAAATACTCAATGAAGCTAAAAAAATATATTGTATTTCTTTAAGCGACAAATTTATCTTCCTATAAATCAAATAATTATTTAATTCAAAATTTAATTCATTTAAAATAATGATTTTATTGAATAATAGTTACTCAATTTTTGAATTAGAATTATTTAATGTTTAACATAATACATAACCTAAAATTATTTAATTTTTAGAATTAATTTCTTTTTATTAAATTAAATAATAAATAATAATTATTAGAATTCTTTAATTTTCAGAATTATTTAATTTTGATCTTGCAGACTTGAACAGAATATTGATTAACAAATATCTTGGGGAATCAAGAAAGATCAGATACAATTTTATATACAATATTCACATTGTTCGCCAATTTGGGGGCCTTCATGAATTTTGGAGGATGTGTTTTCCTTCAAGCAGTGAATGAATTTTAATCTCTGAATAGTTTTCCTACCTCATAAGGTTTTTGTATCAGCCAGTATTGGATCAGAAGTCAAAGCAGAATTGCTATGTATGAGAAAACATATGGGATCTATTATAGGGGTTAGACCTATAGGCAGGCGCAGAAGCTGGTGGCACCGTCTCTGTGGGCTGTGTCTCTGCACTTGATGTGGAGCCTGAAATGTAGAGCCTTTGGTCAGCCAGATGGATAAATGGGGAAGAAAGCTGGATGTGGTTGAGAGCAAGAACAAACAGCAGCCTACATTGATGAACCGGCGCTCCCACAAAGTTAATTAGAACATGCAAGAGACAATTTGGAGGCTACATCTGCCCCTCATCACCTCCATCAACCTCCACCACCATCACCATGATGCCATGGTGGGGAGAAGCTGGTGTCCTTCGGCACATGCACCTGCTCCAAACCTTGGACCATCACTCCACTGTCCCTCACCACTTCCACCATCTTCACCATGATGCCATGGTGGGGAGAAGCTGGTGTCCTTCGGCACATGCCCCTGCTCCAAACCTTGGACCATCACTCCACTGTCCCTCACCACCTCCACCATCTTCACCATGATGCCATGGTGGGGAGAAGCTGGTGTCATTTGGCACATGCATCTGCTCCAAGCCTTGGAAAAGCTGGAGGGCAGATCTTACAGGAGCTGGAGGCGTGATGAGTTGGATGAGGTGCCACATCAGCCAGGCCAGCTAGCAGGTCTGACGTAGTATCTGGATCCTGACACCGCCCTTCAGCTTTGGAAGGAAATATGGCTGTTGCTTCACTTCCACATTCACATCAGATGTCTCTCGTGGCCACCACTAATCCAGAACCTTTCAAGGAAAGGAATCTGGGAAACAGTTCCAGCTTAGATAAATCGAGACAGCACAGTTGTAAGAATTTATACTCACAGTATTTGCATTTTATAAGTTATCTCTCTCCCACCTATAGAATGGGCATGATAGAAAATTAATAGGCTTTGGATGACAACAACAAAAAATCTTTTGGATTACATTTTTCATGATTTTGACTCTAAACAGCTTTAAATAAATTGTGGCCACATCTCTTTTAAATTTGCAACTTACTTCATCCCTCCAAAATTCCTTGTATTTGAGTATCTTATTTAATATTCTTGCACCTACAGACAGCACTAAAAGATGAATGAAGTAATTATGGAGTATCTTAAACTAAAGGACTTACTGAATTATGTGGTAATGAGGCACACTGCTCTGCTCTCTATTCCTGCAGACAGGGTCCACATGCTTTAGGGAGGGGAGCTAAGTGGCTCCTTCCAGAACCCGGCTGTCTGACCTCCTACCCAGGGTCCCGCCATACTATGTTCTTACTTATTTCCTTTTAAACTCTACCTTTGTTTATGAAAGTTCGTTATTCATTATCCATCTTTGTCCTTTTTCCCTCCTTTTGACCTCAGACTCTCTTCTGTCTCTGAGATTATTTCCTCCCTCCTGCTCATTAAGCTAATAGACTAGCAAGAGAGGGGAAAAAAAAGTTCTTTGAAAGGCACTTCTTCCTTGAAGCCCTTGAATGATAAGCTTTTAATGATCTACCACTTTCTTCTTGGTAAAACGAGGCTGGGGGTCAGAGTCATCTGCCTATAAGAAGAAAAGTAAGACTTCAAAGACCATCTTATCTTTAGAAACACATCAACCCTCCTGTCTGATTCTCCTCTGAGTTTGTCATTGTTTCTTTCTTTCTCCATATTACATAACAAAGCAATCATACTTATATCATTCGTGTGCATGACTAATGTTTTGGGTTCTGTGAAAAATAATAGCTTCTTTTCACATATTATTTAAAAAACTATTTTTAGACATATCTTGCTAGATATATAGGTAGGCACATGGATGGATGGATGGATAAATGGATTGGTGGATGGGTGGATGGGTAGGATATATAAATAAATATATTGAGTGTTAGAGAGGAAGGGGCTACTTGAAATCATTTATTTTAACAATGATCAATTATTAAATAGTTAATATTTTAATCAATTATTTTAACAATGGTCCCACCTTTTCAAGTTAAGAAAGATTTTTCTCCTAAGAAAATCTTATTTATGAAATAAGATCCTTTTGGGCTCTATCTATTTATAGAAACTATAAGCTTCAGAAAGTTCTAGAATTTGAGAATTCTGAACTACAAACCACTGAAACCTCTCATTTTATATGTAGAAAATTGAGACCCTAAAACGGTAAGTAACAAACTTAAGCATAGGAGCCAAAACTCGAACCTAGATTTTCTAAATCCTGTTGTTTTCTCCTCTACCACTTAGAGAAATATATGGCCTAAGCAACTTGCATGTAAAATAGCCTCATTTGATCAGACACCATTTAAGTGTTAATGCTGGAATACAAATGATGCAATTAGGGGGCTGGTAGATTTACTTCTGCATGTGGACCGAATCATATTACACCTATAAGATTATGGCCTTGTAGTTAAACCACAGCTTGAGACTGGATATTTTATGTTTTTAATGACTTATTTTTAATATTTTTAGATGTGAAATTGGTATTGTGGTTATATTTTTTTGCAGTTCTCTTTTAGAAATACATACTGAGATGTTTATAGATGAGATGATCTGATGTCTTGGATTTGCTTCAAAATAAAATAGTTTTGGGGAAAAAACAGATGAAACCAGACTGGCTGTATTTGGTAATTATTGAAACTGGGTGATGCATACCCAGGAGCTTATTAAGCTAGTCACTATTCCCTCTTCTTCTGTTAACATTTGAATTTTTCCATAACAAAAAGGTAGTTTTAAAACAAAACACTGCTCCTGAAGCATTAAAGGTGAGAAGCTTCATCTCTGGAGTCAGAATAGGGGAGATTTCCATGCCAGATCTGCCACTTACCAGCATCCTCTTACTCCACCTATAGAACCGGCATAACGTAGCTTCCTCATAGGGTTGTAAAAATGAAATAAGATCATAGTAAAACCCTTAAAACAGCTCCTAGCACATTTGTAATCACTCAAATTTTACCTAATATATTATTACTGTCATTGTCTCCATGGTCTACTATTCCCTCTCCATGCCTACGACAATGGTTAAAAAATAAATGTTAAGGGGCACCTGGGTGGCTCAGTTGGTTAAGCGTCTGCCTTCGGCTCAGGTCATGATCCCAGGGTCCTGGAATCGAGCCCCGCATCGGGCTCCCTGCTCAGCGGGAAGCCTGCTTCTTCCTCTTCCACTCCCCCTGCCTGTGTTCCCTCTCTTGCTGTGTCTCTCTCTGTCAAATAAATAAATAAAATCTTTTAAAAATAAATAAATAAAAAATAAATGTTAAATAAAACAAGTGAATACTATTATCCCAGGATCTGAGCTAGAAGGAGGGCTCACTGAAGTGTTCAGATGACATGCAGCAAGGAAGGCGAAAGTTTAGACCACCAGATGCAGAAAGAAATCCTCTTGATTGGAAAGATGAACCTGTACCCAAATCACAGCAACCTTATATACCCCACTCAACTGAGAAATGGGCACCGCAGGTGGCTTGGACCTGGGGCTGGACCATGTGTTGTCTGTCAAGGCCAGCAGATTTGGCTCATTGCCAAAGGAATTGTTCTATTGCCTTCAGCTACTCCTCTCCTCCTCTTCTGTGCTTCGCTTTCTTCCTCAGTCCCCCTTCTACCGCTGACCTTCTTGTCCTTTCTTTCTGGAGAAGTGCCATGGTAGAATGGTGGGTAGACCAGAAGGATCTGTCTGCAAGGGCTGTATGGGAGATGGGACTGTGATGGGAAAGGATGTCTTTGCCCAGAATTAAGGAACAGCACATTAGTCATAATAAAGCCCACTTGTAATAAAAAGGTCAAGACCCATTGCTTTGCAGAGGACTTGTGGGGGGGTCATCACTCTTTCGCAGGTGCCCACTTTAAATGCTGTTAAGTGTATGGCTTTGGAAACAAAAACCCGGTATTGTTAATTTACATTTGCATTGATAAATGCAGAACAGATTACTAACCCTATGAATAGAGGCCCAAGTCTTTAGAATATTATGAGTCTGCACACTGGGGCACCATCCACCACAACACCCACCCCCACATGGTAACTAGTCCAGCTTCTGCACTAACCACCTGCATCACCCCCGCAGCAAGCTCCGGGTAAGCAGGCCCATGCTTCAAGGTCTTCTTGCTTCTTTTGCCTCCACCTCAAAAACTGACCTCTCTGGTATCTCCCTGGCCTGCTTCCTTAGTGTTTGATCAACGACAGCCTTCTGGGTGTGGCCTTCCCCAACGGCCTTCCCCGATGACCTTCCCCGACGAACTATCCCTGCAAATCCCTGCCTGAACCCGCATTTCCTATCCTTTTCCTCACTTTACTATGCTGCATAGCATTTATCACCTTTTAACACACTATGTAATTTCTTCACTTGGTAATGAATCTCCTCCACCCAGGGCAGGCATGTATTCGTATCTGTTTTCTTCTTTAATAAATCCCCAGTGACTCAGTTGGTTATGCGTCTGCCTTCGGCTCAGGTCATGATCCCTGGTCCTGGGATGGAGCCCAGTCTCTCGCTCCCTGCTCAGCGCGGAGCCTGCTTCTCCCTCTCCCTCTACCTCTCCCCCTCCTGCTACCCCTCCCCCTCCCGCTGCCCCTCCTCTCTCTCTCACTCTCTTGCTCTCGCTCTCTCTCAAATAAATAATCTTAAAAATAAAATAAATAAATAAATAAATAAATTCCTAGTGCCTAGAACCTTACCTGGCACATAGTATTAAATAAATATCCGTTTCATTGAATGAATGATGATGAATGAACAAACAAGGGAATTAAGTACTGGGATACACATGAAATTTTTCATTACAAGGTGTCACGCATTCATTTTTACCTGACAAAGGCCAGTTTCCTCTCCTGCCTACCTAGGGTCTGTCTTTGGAGTTCCAGCTATCTGTCTGAGGATCTGATTTACCCCGGATGTTCACAGCAGTGATGGATGTCCCCATCCTGGGAGCACTGCCACATGACCTTCTCCTCAAGCCCACAACAGGAGAGCATCTAAGTCAGTAAACACTACTTTCACAGGAGAGACACACACATGGGGTGGAGGCTGTACTTTGTTTGTTGGAGAGTCCCAGAGCTTGTCTGGAGAGAGTTTTCAGGACAGCGCTTGGATTTAAAGCCTGGGTCAGTTATCAAATGTCTTACGAAAAGGCTCCTCTTGAAATAATACAGCATCGATTTTAAATACTTTACAAAATATATTCAAAAAAAGACGATCTTGTTAATGTAAGCACATAGAAACCATTCAAGCTGTTAACAAAGTCTTTACCAATATGAAGAACTGCTCGCTTTGTTTCCTTGAACGCATACAGTTCATTTACCGTGGATGCATTTACTTGTATAGACTGTTTAAAGTTTCTGATTAAGGAAGAAACCAACTATACTTTCTTAAGAATGTTGAAAAAAAATTTTAAACCATGTCGCAGTTGAATGATGTATCAACTTATTTAAGGAATCTTTTCTTCTGAAGGAGCAGGAAAGGATTGTAGCTCTCCGTATTTCAACCTGACACCCTAGGCCTTAGAGACATTGAGTCCTCAAGTCAATGCAGTTGTCTATAAAGTAACTGGGTGCTTTCTGTAGAGTGCTTTCTGCATATAAAGTACGTGACAGGAGCACCGTGCTCCCCTTGGACTCTTCCCTTAACAATAAGTTGGCATCTTATAAGTCCTGCGTTTTATAACAGAGTATCCTATTAGAAGAGTCTAAATATGACACTTCTGTTGGATTACAATTTATGTCAATTTTCCTCTTGTAAGAAGAAAACTCTCACTCAGAGTAAGATTTGTCAGAAGGTAACAGCTGTTTTTTGTTGGACATGGATTTAAGTAAACATTAAAGACAGTGGAGCTTTTACTAAGATGATTTAATAAAGCTCATTAATGTGGTTGATTTACATAGCTGACCTAAATAGAAGACAAAATTCGTCTCTGCTGCAGTAATGTGTCATCAAAATATATTAATGTATCAGATGCACTACCAGTGTTAAAGTTTAATTTAAATGTAATCAAACTTGTTAAGACAAAAGGCAACTCGAAGGGAGACATGTTAAAAATAGTAGAAAATAGTTTACATTTATTTTCCTTTGTTTTTAAACCATGCCAAGTGCTCAGTCTGCCTCACTGGGAGAGTATTAACAGCATTTCTCTGTTATGGAAAAAAAAAAAAACCCCAACACTGAGTTATTTTTGAGATTATAGATCAGAGCTATTAGATCAATCAATGTGAAAGCCAGTGAGTAGTTGGAGCAGAGCTGTAGCTCTCGGGAAAACATCCCTTGGTCTCTATCAGCTATATTCGCAGTAATGAATCAGCAAGAAAGCACTTGACCCAGCAAAATTCACCCGTGCATCTGAATTGTGACTCATGATTCTGAGCCTCGGAGCACAAGGCTCTGAGCGTGTTTTCTGCCTTCTGCTTCCACGCCCAGCCCTCCCACTCACTCTTCCTTCACCCCACAGTGACTGAGGATGTCCTATAGTCCACTTGCTAAGTATGTGATTTTTCGCCCATGAAGACCTCTTGGCCCTCTCGCAGCTTTATGGGAAAGGCGGGACAGGGGAATTACACCTCAAGTTTGGTTCCAGTCGTTCCTGACAGCTGAGTACAAGGCCTTGGCTGTGCAGTCTGTGAAATGGGAGAATTCAGCTATGAATAGTAAATACAGAAAAAATTGGCCACAACACCCATGTTTATTTGAATATTGATGGGAATTATTCAAAGCATTTTTGGAGCACTGATTCCTTTCCTTCTCTCAAGGATCTGGTGAGGATGACCATCCTGTTGCAGAGATGAATCCTAGGCACGGGGATTGTGGGCGTGGTCACATGCTACTCATTGGGAGAGGTGGGACTTGAACTTGGGAATGGGTTAGAGCCTGCGTTCAACCACCGCATCATGAGGCCTTTCAGATAGTAACAACATTCATGATCATGTCGTATTATGCAAAATGTAATGAAGTGGAGAGCATGGGGTTTGGAGTCAGTAATGTGGCTTCCTGTTAAAGCTGTGCACCCAAATAGTAGAGGGAACTAGAGCAAGTTATTTAACTTATCTAAGCCTCAGTTTCCCCTTATATAAGATGGATTTACTAAAACAGGCCCTATAACAGGGTTACCTTTGCTCAGTTCCCTTTGTCACCTGTCTGGCTCACTTCCCTCTACTCATCTTTGTCTCCCTAACCCCTGTATCCCTCCTCCTCTTTCCTGCATGTAAATTGTTGCAAAGTGCAATTTACTGTATGGTGAAAACCTGCGAAGTGCTCAAGAAAACCTGTAAATGGTCTAGGTTGTGTTGTGCCCACTGTCATGGATGTTAAAAACTAGCTAATTCATGAGGGCGAGATCAGGGAAGAGTCTTAAGTCAGGTAAAGGAACATTGTTTGGAGAACTTGTTTTTCTGCAGATTTGCATTTCCCAAGTGCATTATTGATATTACTAGGAGTTACCAAAAATAAATAAATAAGTTTGGGGATAAACAAAATTCAACCGATTTATTTCTTGCAGGACTTCTCAGATCCTTTAAAATGCTAATGAACTATATGAATCTTCAAGTAGACAATATAGTATGCAGTGTTTCCCAAACAAATCGGTAAGGGAATCCTTTTGATTTTCCCAGATCGTCTTGTAGGACTAGGATTTAGCAGAAAAATATTTGGGAATGTTTTGGACTCCAGTCACACCAATTAATAAATGTAAGACTCGGTGCTTGGGATTGTTTTTGTGACTTAGGGAGTAAGGCAATGAGACTAGGACCATACCTCTGATTCCATTGTGGAGCTGGAACTCGAGCCTTTTGAGGAAGCTGCAGCCTGGCCCAGATTGTACAACAGAACTAGATTGTTCTGAGAACTCTAGAAGTAAAAGCTGATTCATGGATTTATCTTATCAATCTCCTGGGATATAGAAACTCTAGTTACTAGTCCTTAGGCCATTAGGGACAGTGTAGTGAAGTCTCAGTTGTAGAAGTATATGGGTCAGAGGCTTGAGAAAGAGTTGAGAAAATAATGACAAGATTTACAAAAGGCTAGAAAAGAGTCAGAGGAGAAACACAAAGATTATCTAAAAGTGGTAAGTCTGTGATCAGCCCTATTATTATCTGCCCACTCACTCTTAGGCTGAAGATATTAACTGGGAAGACATATATGGCTGAGTAGGTTGTGTACTGCACATCTCCAGGGGTGCACATATTTCAAGAATGGTGACTAGAATATTGACTGTAACCTGAATAATGAACTGGAGATTTGCCAAACATAACCTCCCTGGTCGTACACAGTGGCCCTGGACATTAACCTCAGAGATTAAGTAAACTAACTGAAAATATGTTTTTACAAGGTATCATTTTGGTCTGTCAGTCTCTAACTGGGTTGTCCATTTAGCAGAGTTCTTAAAGGTAGGGGCAAGAAATCAAACAGGCCACCCATGCAGCTAAAAACACACAAGAAATCAATTCAAAATATTATAAAAATATAATTTGAGTAACTTAATTAAGAATTTTTAAATTAAACCTCTGTATTTCCTTTAGAACATTTTGGGAAGTTGTCTATATTTCCATGTTTCCAGGAAAATCTCTTCCCTTCTTATATTCTTCTACATGAATGCAAGAACCCACCAAAATTTCGCTCACCAACTCCCTGCCAAAACATGTCAGTTGAGTATGATTCTTTGCTCAAATTTTAGGATGAAATTGTGTCTTGAGTTGTTGTGCCACTGAGGGACCTAAATTTTGCACAGAATCCGGGTCCATCACCCACCTCGGCCAGTAGGTTCTTTAGAAACCCAGGATAAAGTTTTCAACCTTCTGTCCCTCAATGTCTCTCCTTGTAAAATGAAGATAAAGACAGTGACCTCCCAGATTGAATATGAGTATGAAGTGATAAATTATTGTAAAGTGCTTTTCAAAAGAGATAGTGCAATGAATGCTTAATAATAATCTTTCCAATATTGAAGACATAAAGATAAATTAGGCAGCCCTTTTGTCTCCTCTGAGAACAATGATAGAATCCGTATTTGGGTGTCAGTTAGTCTAATTGGGGCAATAAGTACTTATTAGTTGATTCAGTATGAAAAAATGTGTTCTAATTGCTCATTTGGTAAAATTTACATTTTTTGAAAAGTTTGAGAATCTTTTGTTTTGCTATTTTCAGTATTAAAAAGTCCTCTAAAAGGAAGATATTGATTTCTAACCAAAAGGCAATTTCCTCATTAGACTTAAATGTGAGATCTTGAGAATAGAGAATTTTTTAAAGTGTGGTCCAAATTATTAGCTCAGTGATGTTATATAACTCAAAGTATATATAAAGCAAAGTTATAAATGCTTAATTATGTTAAAAATAACTTTAAGATTAAAATAGATTAAAAATATCATCTGTGCTTCTTAGTCAGGGATCCAGCAAATTGAGAACTTTTCAAATTACTTCTGGAGCATGACGGTTAATTTGTGATAAAAGTGATAAAAGCTTATGAAGGAAGTCTTTGTCTTGGCGGCAGGGCCTGAGGCTTCCAAAACTGAGAGCCCGATTTTGCCCAAGTGTCAGATGTACGTGGATAGTTTTCTGTTCATTGACAGCAAATATTTCCCGTCAATATATACAAATGTTTGTTCCTATAAATAAGCATCACTTAAATGACTCCCCACAACTGTGAGTTTTCAAATGTTGTTTATTTTGAGACCAAAGCCAATACTTCAACTTCTAAGTGGAGGAGTCTCAGCCCAATTTCTGGTGCAGGAAGGATTCCTGGCACTGATTCATCGACTTGGGTGTGTGAATTTTTGTGTGTGGAGGAGCCGGTGGGGAGGGGCGAGGGGAGGGAGGTAGCGGTGGGGGAGGGGGCATCTGATGGGGCAGGGGTGGGGGGGGCTGCATGGTCTGCCACTGTGTGAGGATCCTCACTGCAATTTTGAGGAACCACAAACTTCCAGAGGGATAGAATCTTTTCTGTGTTTTAGCAAAAGCCAACCATTGTGTTTCTGTCTCCTCGCCTTCAAATAAGGGACTAGAATCTAGATGAATAGTAAGATTTCTTCCAGCTCTGGGATCCATGATCATAATCTCACCATAATCCCTTCAGGACTGGACTGTTTTGCAAAATAGAATAATTACATTTGTAAGTGACCGGGCTTGTTGAGGAGGCTGGCAATGCAACAGGTTGGGGGCACAGAGAGGGAACTTGTGGGCATCAGCTCGGGAGATACGAGGGTGTGGGCAAAGCAGTGGCAGAAATTGGAATGAGTTCAAAAAGAACAATTCTCATTTTGTTTTGCTGGAGCAGAGAGACCTGATGACAGAGTTCAAGATTATAATGACTCAGTGAATATTTAAACACGGTTATTTCTTCCTTTTTCATTAAGCCTTTTCAATGCAGAGATCTATAAAGCTCCAAGGTTTTTAAGGTTGGAGATGTTAGAGAAAGAAACACAGTGACATGAAACCAAATGATGTAAGGTGATGACATCAGCGTCAGAAAGCTGTTGCTAAGGTGAAGTGGTTTTTCTCTCTAATCCAGATGGAAGGCTCAATAATTGCCCATTTCTGGTAAAGAATATATCCATGACATGATCCCTTTTCTGTAGCAGATAAAACAAAGCCAGATGCTTTCTCTTTGCACAAATTATTTTTAAAATAAAGATTAAAATTTTATTATAAAACACAACACATGTTCTTGGAAGAAAATTCAGAACATTTTATATAAGTTTGAAATTTTTCATTTATCAAGAATATATACCGAGGTCTAAATGGATAGCAGAAGGAGATCATTTGATGAATCAACCTGAAAAGAGGTAGCCATATTTTTGAATTTAGAAAGGGAAGATAGGGAAACATCTAGAAGCGAAAAGAAGGATCTGGCCCCTTATGATTGCTGATGGAGGGGTGGTGGTGAGGGGTGTTCTGGGTGTGAAGAAAGAAAGACAGAAGCCAGACTGAATCAGACTGAAGAGTGGATGGAGCCGTTAGTACAGAGAGAACAGGGCATCGCCAAGAAATAACTATTAAGAAACAAAGGGTAGAACTTAGTGACAAGTTGGTGGCCAGCGCAGTTGAACACAGAAGCCCCTCTCACACTAATGTCTTCCAGAGTTCTCCCCGGACCCTGGAGTGTGCATCTTCTGCTTGGAACACATTTCTTCAGAGGGCCCATGACATGCTTCCTTGACTCGGCTAATCTCTGTCATGGGATTTTCTCAACGTGGCCTGTCCTGTTTATGCAGTTATCCCCCCAATTCCCACTCAGATTGTCTGATTCCCCCTTTGCTGTGTCCCACTGTTCCTTCTATTTTTTTTTTCCTTAACACTTAACACTTTCTGATTCCTGTGTTACCTGTTCTGTTCTATTTAGAGCCAGCATGTTGCAGTGGTAAGGAAATGGACTGTGGAGCCAGCCTGCCTGGGGACAGTGGGCTCCACCACTGGCTAGCTCTATAGCTCCGGAAAGGTTACTTAGATGCTCAGGTAACCTTTCCCATCTGTAAGATTGGGATAATAACAGCAGGTATTTCATAGTGTTGTGCTCAACACATAGTAATTGCTAAGTAAATGCTTAATAAATAAATCATCTCTACTGGCCGCCAACCTCCAAGACTAGGAATTCCCGAGAAGCACTTGTCATGAATGGCATTTGGTGGAGGAAAGGGATGAGTAACATGTTTTCTATAAATTGGCGTTTCTCTTGGAACATAGAGTTTAGACGGGATGAAGATTTGAAAGGGTAGTTATGCCCCTAGGTCCCTACACAGCCACCAGGGGCCCTCTGCTGGCCAGGAATACCTGGGCAAATGGTCTCCGAGATTTGACTGAGGAAGAAAGCTGTGAAGGTCTGGTCCAGCCAGGATACCCTGGAGCCACAGGAACTTCAGGGTAACTGTGGTGCTAAGAAATGACTGGAAAGTAGCATCGAGTCATGGTAGATGCCTCACGAGTTGTTGACAAAGTTGAGGACCTTTTTAAAGTAGGAAGATGGAGCATCAGAAAGAAGATGTTGAGTTGAATGAGGCAAGCAGATATGGGTATGGCCCAAAGAACAGGAAGGAAAAAAAAAGATTTATCCGGACTTGTATTTCCCAAAATGTATCCCCTAGAATATCATACCAGTTAGATGTTTTTCAAATAAGAGGGTCTGTGATAAAATAAATCCTCAAACGTGGCAAACTATATACCCTTTTTTTGGAGATTCACAAAGCACATTCCCAGAATAAAAGCTCTGAGAAGTCCTTTGGTGAAAGCACATGTTTAATGGCTCTTCCAACATTTCCCGAACCTACTTGGCTGTGGATCCTTTTCTTTGGGAACATTTTGAGACGAGCATCCATAGATCTTGCTTCTGGGATCACTGTGTCATTCTTTAAGCTCCTCGGGGTCATGCCTGTATCTTGCTCATCTTCAGATCGTCCCTGCCTTGGTTGGAACCAATATATGGCAAGTATTCGATAAATCCTAATCAGATGCATAAAGAAGGGGATCCAGGTAGGGTGGCAATCCTGGGAGAACTAAAAAGAGGTGGAGTGGGGATTGGGAGCTTTGGAAAGAGTTTCATATAATGGTAGAAAATCAAAACCAGTTGCATTCATTCTTTAAATGCAAGCTTTAATCCAAGTTGCACCTGTTATTTCCCACAGCTAGTCCAGCCTTTCACTCAGGGATGATGGTGTCTCCTCTAGTCCACAAGCTCACATACCCCGAGCCCATGACCTCACCAAGATCACCTTTTTCGTCAAGCCCACCCACTTCTCAACCTTCTGGAAAAGAGGACACTCCCATTCCATTAAAGACCCTGTCTCGGGAGCTGGGCTGCTCCTGAAACATCAGTGAACCATAAAATCTCAACTCTACAACAGCACACGCCATTGGGCGGCACTCAAGTTGTTCTTGATGGCGGGGCGGGGGGGGGGGGTGGTGACTCTTCCCTGGTTTCCACATGCATGACTCCCAACAACCCTGGGAAGTACCTAAGGAGGTACTCTGATGCTTGGCCTCAAACACAGTTTCTTACTCATCCTCTACCATAGTTCAGTCTGCCAACATTTTCTTCATTTATTTAACAAACATGTATTATCAGTCCCATGGGTCAGGTTCTATCATAGGCACTTGGAATATACCAACAAACAAAATAGTAAAAGCCCCCTGCCTGTGGGGGGCATGGGGGGCTTATATTCTAGTGGAGGGGATCGACAACAAACAGTAAAAGTCGATTATACGTTATGACAAATGGGGGCAGAAGCTATGGAAAAGGAAGGAAAAGTAGAGGAAGTAGTTCTCTTCTCATCCAGTTGCTGCTGGACCCTTGTCCAGCTTGACCTCTCATTCAGAAGAGGGGCAGGAGATAATGGATGAAAGAATCTTCCAAGTCGTCCAACAGGGGCAAGAGAATGCCAGACACCTGAAGCATTTCAGGTTTGGGGGATTCTCTTCTCTGTCGTAAACACCACATTAATACAAAGAGGTGGAGACAGGGTCTAAGAATACTCATCCTTTATTACAAGTAAAATTAGATTATAGTGCATATGAAGGAAGCATGGTAATTCCCCAGACTGCCTAAGAGAAAAGAGGGATGAGCAGCAAAAGATATGTGTGGTCTTAATGAAGAGGACTAATCGGGAAAAGTCTCACCGTTCCTTCCTCTTTACACTTATTTCCAGAATTCACCATTTTGAAAGACAGTGGTCACTGGCAAGTGTCTTTCACCATGAATAGCCAACAGTATCATCATCCTCTTTGTCTCCTAGTCTCTTCTTTTTGCCCCACAAGCATCTGAAATTCTGGAGAACTGTAAGCCTCACCTGCATCTCAGAAGCTTGTTTTCAAATGACCTCAGTTTCAGGGCTGGCGTGTCCAGCAACCTTTGACCCCGTCTTCTTTCTGCAACTTCAAGTGCTCTTGGACCTCAGGACAGGAGGCCTGATGCAAGTATCACGCCAGAAAACAAACACAAAACCAAAAACAATGGGACAGTTGACATTGGCCAACCCATGCCTTAGTACGTGGTTCACAAACTGTGCTATGAGTCACCCCGGGGAAGCTGCAGTGAACTCGCAGGGGTTCCGTGAGACATTTTCTATTTCCAGGGAAAACACAGCAGTATCTCAAAATGTGTCAGATGGTGTGCAAATTACTAATTCAAGGTAATTCAGTTTCAGTATGAGACTCATGCTACATTCCTTTCAATGATACCATCTATCTTTGCAAAGTTGGATTTTTAGCAGTGAGGAATATGAAAAGCAAGTACTGCACAAAAATCATTGTGGACCGGTAAATGAAGCGTAGTGGTTCCAGTCTGATTTCAGGCTTTGAGAATTGTATGCAGTGCCCAATAGGCACGCACAATCTATTAATATCTCATTAGGGTTATTTAAGAATGAAATAAAAATACTACTTTTTCTTCCGAACTTTTTCTATTAATTTTTCAAACAGCTACAAAGTTGTTAAATATAAACAGTCAACTAAGTTGTTAGGACCTAATTACTTATTAAATAGAACATTTAGGTATTTCTTTTGGCCTAGGAGCATGGTGAAAAAAATACAGGATGTCAAAAGTGCTACAAAGCAGGAAAGTGTGGAAATCTCTACTTTAGTGATCATGTTTTGACATAATCACTCTTCAGTGAAATCTCGCTAGAATTCTAGAACCTAAGGATGATGATAAAATCAGCAATAGTAATAGTAGTAGCTAAGATATATTAATAATTAATTATGTTCCATGTTTTATGAGGTTTTCTCAGACATCATTTTATTATTTACATGCTTTATGCAATTTATTTCATTCTGTTTTCCTTACCCTAGAAATGTTAGTCCTGATTTTTCCCAGAGTCTTCTGCTCCTGGACCCATGGAGAACATATAGGAACCAGTTGATCTTCCTTGCAATAAATTCAATTGAAAACACTATAACTTTTTTCTGACAATCATAAAACCAAGTTTTCTATTCCCTGCTACATTTTCAACAATTTGCACATTAAAAAAAAAACAAGCAAACAAAGAACTACCAATCTTTTCTAAAGTATGCAAATTTTCTCCAGTAAAAATCCATCAATCAAAATTAATTCAGCACTGCTCCATGCTAGGCACTGTGGAGGATACAAAAAGGTTTTAGTGCATGGTCTCTGCCCTCAAGGAACTTGTGGTAAGGTTTCCACATAAAACAACTAGAGGAAAATAAAGAACAGTATATACTAAAGGACCAAGTAGACACATGTAGGCTAGAAAAGCATACCGGGAGATTATACTGAGAGAGACCGAACTGTCACAGACCAGGCCCATCTGCAGTGGGCCTTTCTGTCTCACTTCTCTCTTGGCTGTAAACAACCTTCTCCTCCTTTTAAGCCCTCTCTTCTGAAAAGTCAACACTTCCATCTGTTCTAGGACACCTACCCTTTTCCACTCAAAGGAAGATTTTGTTTCTATGGAGATCACCTCCATTTTAAACATCATCAGAGATAAGTTTCCTCTTGACCATGAGCTTGCTAACTTTGGTGCATCCAACAAAAGGAGTGATCTCCTAACTGCACTGTGCCTTTTAGCTTTTATATTATTTCCTCTTTCCCTTCTCTAGCCTTTTTTTTTTTAATACGTATGTAGGCTACATCCATTGTCCCTATGCCTTCCGTGCCTTCAGTGTCGATTTTTTTTTTTTTTAGAAAGGAGCACTTGAGTGGGGGTGGGGAGGGCCAGAGGGAGAGGGAGAGAGAGAATCCCAAGCAGGCTCCAGGCCCAGCGCAGAGTCAGACACAGGGCTTGATCTCACAACCCTGAGATCATGACCTGAGCTGAAGCCAAGAGTCAGACGCTTAACTGGCTGAGCCACCCAGGTGCCTGCCCGTTCACTATCAATTTTTTGCTTGAACCCTGCATTTCTCTTTGCCACTGTGTTACTAGTGTTATTTTTAAGTTTATCCATTTAACCATTCAACAACAATTTAGTGTCTGCTATTACATCACCGCATGTTCTAGGTACTGGGGATAAACTGATGACCAAGAAAGACATGGTCACTTCTATCACAGACACTAGTGAGATCATAAGTAAGGAAACTATATTCACAATACACTGTGATAATTGCTATGGTGAATACAATGTCAAGGGGCCAAGGAAGTCATGGTGGTCAGGGAAGGCTTGCTGGAAGAGGTGATATGTACATTGAGTATTGCTGGATGGAAAGATGTCAGATGGGCATAAAAGGAATCAGAGCTATTTCATAAGAAGGAATCCAGGCTGTAAATTAGCAAGAGAATAATCCATTCTAGGGATTAAAACTGGTTTAGTAATACTGGGTATTAAGTAGGAGGGAAGTAAGTTCAAGAGGAGTGGTAAGAGAATATACTCAAGAATTAGGCAAGGAGTTTGTCCTGAAGATAACGGGTGTCACTGAGTGACTATGTAGATAATGACATGATAAGATTTGTGTTTCCATTTGGCTGTGGTATGGCTGTTGTATGAAAAGTGAGGGCCAAGATTGGAAGCAGGGAGGTGAAGAGAAGACAGAAGAGGATGAGGACTTGAACTAGGGACACAGCAGTGAAGATGGGGAGACATCAATGAATTCAAGAGATAGGAATCTATAGGACGTGGGAGTATTTGCATGTTGGCAGTGAGACAGAGGCGGGCATCAAAGATGGTGGCCCCATTCACTAACGTGGGAGACATAAGAGCAATGTGTTCCAATAGAATAAAAAATAAGTTAGGGACAAGGTGAAAATGAGTTATCTCTGGTCCATTCAAGTGATAAATTGGGCATAGAGGTCAAGAGAAAGGGACAGAGTTATAGATCTTGAATTCATCAACCTGGAGGAGATAATTGACAACTTCTGTTGGACAAGTATCTATGGTTTTGATTCCTCTGGCCACCTTCTTTACTTTGACACAGTTCATCACCTTCTTGACACTTTTTCTGTTTGGTTTCTCAACATTCTCCTTTCTATTTAGTATATCATGACTTCAATAAACATTAATTTTCTTTCCAGAGTTTCAAGGCTTCCACAATTGAGTTATAGACAGAAAGAGGAAGAGAAGAGGAAGAAGGGTCAGGGGAGAGGGGGAGGAACGGGAGGCAGATGAGAAAAAGAAAAAGAAAGAAAAGGGGCGCCTGGGTGGCTCAGTTGGTTAAGCGACTGCCTTCGGCTCAGGTCATGATCCTGGAGTCCCTGGATCGAGTCCCGCATCGGGATCCCTGCTCGGCAGGGAGTCTGCTTCTCCCTCTGACCCTCCCCCCTCTCATGTGCTTGCTCTCTCTCATTCTCTCTCTCTCAAATAAATAAATAAAAAATCTTTAAAAAAAAAAAAAAGAAAGAAAAGTCCAGCTTGGATCTGCAGTATGTTGTATTGATCAATTCATTAATTCAAAACACATATTTATTTATTTAGTTAGTTAGTTAGTTAGTTGTATGGTTTTATTAACACAAATATGATATGCACAACAAGCCGTCTATTCATTTTCTTCGTTGCACAGCCTGGCATTGGGATTGGTGACTCTGATTGCCAGCTGGGCTGCTCTTTCCACAATAGCTTTGCGGTTCTTGGAGGAGACATTGTGAGCAATCTCTGCACAGTAAGATTTGTTGCACATCAGCAGCACTTCAAGGTCCTTGACGTTGTGGACTAGGAACTTCCAGAAGCCACTGGGCAACATGTGCTTTGTTTTCTTGTTGCTCCCGTAACCAATGTTGGGCATCAAGATCTGGCCCTTGAATCTTCTGTGCACCCTATTGTCAGTGCCTCTGGGTTTCCGCCAGTTGCGCTTAATTTTGACATAGCGGTCTGACTGGTGCCAGATGAACTTCTTGGTCCTCTTTTTAATGATCTTGGGCTTCACCAGAGGTCTGAGGGCAGCCATGATGCCCAGTAACAGATGGCTGCCACCTCCGCAGGCAGCGCCGAGGAAGAGCCAAAACACATATTTATCATTGCGCATCTCCTGTCACGTGCCAGGCACATACTCAGTTGGATGTTGGAGAGACAGTAGTGGCTTCTGATGCTGGTCAGCTGGCTGAGAAGATAGATCTTAAGTAATTAACCAAATAAACGTATTCCCATGCCCTATAAAAAGTGCTATAAAGTAAACAACATCTATAAAATCTTGCTACTCAAAGAGTAGTCCATGGACCAGAAGTAGCAGCATCACCTGGGAGCTTGTTAGCAATGCAGAATCTCAGTATCCACCCAAGAACTACTGAGATAGAATTTTAACAAGATCCCTGGGGGATCTGCATGCACATTAAATTCAAGAAGCACTGCTCTGGAGTGCACAGGCTGGGAGAGAAAACAACAGGTGGGACGTAAACTCATCGTGGGGTCAGGGAAGGTCTCCCTGAAGAAAAGGCCACTGATTAGGCTAGAGAGGTAGGTCAGGGCTGGATAACATGGGACCTTGTAGACCACGCTGAGAACTTTTATCTTGTTCCCCAGCCCACGCTGCCATAACAGAATGCCCTGTGGACGAGTGGCTTAACCAACAGAAATGTACTTTCTCAGGGTTCTGGAGGCTGGAAGTCTGAAACCAGGGGACAGTATGGTCAGGTTTTGGTAATGGCCTGCTTCCAGGCTTGGAGATGACTGCCTTCTTGCTCTGTCCTCGCTTGGGTGAGAGAGAGAGAAAAGATCTCTCTCCTTGATATCTTTTCTTAGAAGGGCACTAATTCCATCATGAGGGCTCCACCCTCATAACCTGATTATCTCCCAAAGACCTCATCTCCAAATACCACCCCACTGGGGCTTAGGGCTTCAACATAGGAATTTGGAGGAGACACAGCTTAGTCCATAGCAAAGATTTTGGGCAGAGGACTGTAGGTAGAATAATCAGAATTCTACTTTTGAATTCTTATGTTTACTGATATGTAGAGAAGGGACTGAAGGGGTCAAGAAAATATGCAGGAGGCCAGCTAAAAGTCTGTTTTCATAGTCATAGTGAAAGATATGGATAGCTTGGACCAAACCGCATTGGTGGAGACAGGGCGAAGTGAAATATTTCTAAACATCTAGGTGCCGAACCTGACAAGCTTTGATAATGGATTTCATATGGTGTTTGGGGAGAGAGGATCAAGAATGACCACCAGGTTTTTGCTTGTGCAAATTGGATGGATAGGATACCAATTCTTGAGATAGGAATCATGAAATCAGCAAGTTTACTCATGCCATGCTGCTAGATATGACAGAAGTGTAGAAATAAATATAAGAGTGGCACATTGATCACGTGCCAGCCGCTGTATAGATGTTTTAAGTACATTATCTTAATATATCGTGCAAACCTTGCCTTCTGGGGTGGGGAGATCAGCTCATCATTAGGGGGTTAATGGGCTGGTAAAATGAACAGTGCCAGCATGCTTTCAGAGGAGAAGAACATCAGAGAAGACGATGTGAACAGAGAAGCCATAACAGAGGAAAGAGGATGCAAGTTGAGGTCTAAAGGTTGGATGAGATTTTGTTAAGTGAAGCTCTTGGGAGTCAGGTCTAGGGATGGACTGCGGGAGCCAGGTCTCGGAGAAATAAGCGTGACTCCATCAAAAAGTTCACTTGGGAAAACAGGGTAGAAAAAGTTGAGTGGAAAGAGAGAGGCCAGATCATGGAAAATCCTTCAAAGTCTGTAATTTGGATTTTAAAAGAGAAAACTTTGAATATGAAAGGAACATGACTTTACATGACGGGAGAACCCGTCTGGCAACAGGGAATCTTGAACATGGGAAGGCTTGCGTCCCAGAAGCCAACTTACGAGCATTTGTACTATCCAGGTAGCAGGTCAGAGTTCTGAACTAGCCCGGAGGGAAAAAAATCAATGAGATCTAGTTTCATTGGATGAAGGTAGGAGAATGAGTCAAAGATGACTAAAATTTCAGGAATGAAATGAAGGTCATGGTAGTCTCATTGTCTGAATCAGGGAGATGGGGAAGAGGAGATTCGTAGACCTGTGATGATTGTCCATTTGCAGGCAGTATGATATTAAGTATATCGATAGCTAAAAATAATTGTCTACCTGTTTGACCACAGAGATTATTTAAATTTTCAGTAAAAATTATAGTAGGCAAAAGCCTAAAAGTTATATATGATGGATTTACATCGGGATGAAAACTGTCGTAATCCTCATTAGAAGTATAAAATCCAAGGGGGGATAACGCATGATAGTCTATTGAAGACATAGCCTACACATCTTTTGAAACCTTGTGTTTCAAACTGCAGTTAGCAAAATCAAAGGAAACCACTACCGTCCACCTCAACTGTGACATCGTTACCGATGCACTGAGCAGTTGCTCGTAAACAACAGTGCATTGGTTCAACCTTTCAGATGAATGGGGCTTTGTTCCTGCTTTGGTTTAGTCATGGAGGCATGACACTTCATTTTTTAAATTCAAAATGTTGTGTTTCAGTGGAAGGAAAATGTATGCTTTTTGTGTTCTCCAAATGCCATATGGGTTTTGTTTTGTTTTGTTTTGTTTTGTTTTGAGAGCATGCAGGAGTACCGTTGACTGGGGGAAAAAATAAGTGACCCATACCAACCTTTCCGTTTCTCTTTTCCTGCTTTTTCTCGGGGAACTTCAGCACCTCTAGACAACCTTTGGGGAGTGGCACCCAATGATGCCCCTTGGATCGCGTGCCGTATGCATTCCCCTGTGACTATCTTCCTGTAATCACTGCTTCATTAATGACAATATGGACCAATGCACAGTATTTATCAAATGGTACCTGAGGTCCCTTAGGATTAGGGGAAAGGACACCTAATCCTCTCTGGGGTGCCTGCCAACAGGACAAAAGGGTAATGTGTAGCTATCAGTTGTATTGTTCAGAATCCCCTAACTGAAGACCCCAGTGGTTGGAAAAACTTAGATGAAAGCTCTAGGAGCTACAGGAACTAAGCACTGCAGTCACAGCTGTTCTTCAGGGAAACTGCGTGCGAGGGGGTTAAGCACGTTTTGATTTTGAATATGCACTCGGGCTAACACCGTCTCCCCCGCTAAGAGAAATCATCTGTAAAATGCTCTGCAAGGTATCCCCGCCCGTGGTCGACGTGCAGTTCCTTCCCACCCACCCCCCCACCCCCCCGAAAAACAAATCCATGCTTTGTCAGCCGGGAGCATGACTTCAGTTTCCTGTACGACCTGGATCCCTTTGGAATCTGCGGAGTTGGTATTTCCGCAAGTATTTGCAGTGCAGCCCAAGCTTGAGGCTGGCTGTCTTCAAGGGTGTTTTCTCCAGCTACCCCTCTCTCGGCTCTGCCAATTATGTGCCACTTTGTCTTGGTGCTCTGATTGCTTTCTTCTGAGAGGGAAATTCCTCTTTCATCAGTATGGATGCACTGTTTTCACACACGGCCGGCGCTGTGTTGCTGTGTCCGTCACCCTATGAGGGCCGGGCTCCGACGAGCAGGGCTGACGAGCTGGCCGGCGATTGGCCGCCCGCCCCGCCGCGGGGAGGGGTTTGTCGGGAGGAAGGGCTGCAGCTTTACAGCAACAGAGTTTAGACTGTCTTTGCTTCATCATCTGAAGGCAAAATTTTCCAGCTACGGCAGACGGCTCTCAGAGTACAATACGCAGGGAATGAGGACTATTTACATGGAAATTTCTTCCTCATGATGCCGCGGAGAAGCCTCCTCGGCCGCCCGATTCTGCCAGATGTTCCCGGGGTTACTGTAAACGGGAAGAAGAGGCAGAGCTAAACAAGGTAAGAGAATCATCCCCCCCTTCCCTTTTTTTTTTTTTTTTTTTTTTTGAATGTTTAAAGAGTTTGCTGCAGTATGCTGCATTCCATGTGTGTTGCTTCGGGAAGCCAGGGAAACCGGATTCCACTAATTCAAATGTAATACTTGCAGGGGACCCTGGAGTTTTACGTAACATTCTGATTTGAGGGAAAGACATGGCAAAGCTTGAATCGATGCCGCCTGTCTGGGGTGAGGCATAAAACGAGTTTTTATTCCAAGAACAGATCTATTTATTTCTTCAACAGAAACCATTTGAATTCTTGGGAGCGTTCTTATTTTCTCGGTGGAGAGCGTTCTCACACTGCCATCGTTAACTCCCGAATAAATAAAGTTTACATTGATCCTATTATTTGAAAAACGGGCTTGTAATTAAGAAGAAAAAGAAAACTTCGCAGTGAATCATCATCGGTGGAACGTTTAGCTAAAAAAATATATATATACATATACATATACATATATGTATATATATATATACATGTCTGTTTATTAGAAATTAGAGACCTGCCTCATTCTGTAATGCCAGGGCGTTGAGTTTCAAAAGCACATTTTTAACAAGCTAGCAAGAGGTAGCTTTCTGACAAGTTTTCGATACTGTAGTTCAATGTTTACATTTCTTTTTCTGGCATGTCTGAGCCTTTGTTTCCAGCTTAAAAGTGGAACCATTATATTCAAAAGTAAAGCTGGGTTAATAATGCTTACTGCAATTATCTGATCTTTATGCATTTTTAATGAGAACACACAGCCAGCAGAATAATTTAATGAGGGCAGGCTAGCTTTTAAAGCTGTGTCTCACTATGCCGAACCATATCAACTTTCTTGCCGAGAAGCAGCAGGGAGAAATGATGGAGATTTATTTTTAACACACTTGGCCCAAGAGAAGGAAATGATATATTTGTTAAAGAATTCTTTCTGCCCTTTTCCGTTTTAAATTTCTGCCAGGCATGAGGAAACTGTGCTTTTTTGTTAGGCCTCGGAAGCATGTGTTTACAATAAATGTGTAACATTTTTAGAATAGTTAGCAAGCACTGAAGCGAAGGAAAAAAATCTGACTTGCCTAACCACTACCACCGTGAATGTTCTTCAAGAAACATCGCTGTCCTTTTAAAAGACAAAGGTTAAGTGGAAAGATATTTGTTAATTTGTTAATACGTGAATTTGGGGGCTAATAAAGTAAAAAAAAGAGAGAGAGAGAGAGAGAGGAGGGCATGCTTCTAATCTTTCAATAAGATGAAGTTTCTCCAGCTACCCTGCCTGTTTTGTGAGGGGCTGTTCAAATATTCATTTAAAGAAGGGCAGTGCCACGTAGATTCTTCTAGACCCACTGTTTTTACTTTCAAGGAGAAGTGCAGGACACTAGCCCAGAACTTCTGACGTCATCCCCCAACTATTTCTGCTGTGTGTTCTTTTATTCAGGCTCATGGAGAGGAATATTGCTTTATGTCCTGGCCAGGAACATTCTGACTCTCTCTTGGCAGGTCTTGAGTTATGTCTTCACAGCGTAGCCCGGCCTTTCTAAACCCCCAACCAGTCTCCAGCATAACTAGGGCATCTTCTCCTACCTGCCTCTCCTCGGGCGGGTCTGAGCAGGTTCTCTGCAGGGTTCTGGCTGCGCAGGCCGAAAACGGCGGGGAGCGGAGCATGGCTTTGCTTCTGGCCCCACTTCCCCTCGGCACAGCCCAGTACCGCCACCTGGGTGGACAGTGCCTGTGGCCTCATTCCCAGTTCCCCTAGAGCCACTATTGAGGACCACGGTTATGCCACCAACTCTGGCTGGTTGTGATGGTGGGAACAGCTGCTTTTATAGAAAGAGCACGATGTCCCAGGGCAGATGGGCTGAAGGGAGGGAAGGCCAATCCTGCGGGTTGTTAATCCATGTCACAGGTGGTAACCTTGGTCACAGAGCTCAGGGGAAGGTTAGTTTCTTAACACAGAGCCTTTTAAGAGAGAATTTCCATCAGAACAGATGGGAGTTTTCGGGAGTTCCTGGTTCTAGTTGACATTCCCTTTCATGCTGCTTGTGTAGCCTTAATAAGCAAGCACCCACCTCAGTTTCTCTTTCTCTTAATAGAACTGAGTAATACTTGCTACACTTTCTCTCATAATTCTAGCATTTTGAGAGGCCTTGACCTTGTACCAAAAAAAAAAAAAAAAAAAAGTCATTTGTCTCTTGCTACAATGAGCTATTTAAAGTACAAAGGATAAAACCTCTGTATTAATGAAACTGTTGGCAAATGCCGTAGGGTATTAAGATAGTCATATTTCCAGAACCCTTCACTCTACTTCATGCTCATGTCCATTTTCTAGGGATATTTAACCTTAGACCAACAAACTAAATTTCCAAGGAAATCAGAGCGTTGGTGTTTGCATTTTCTCCATCGATCTGGTCTAATATACTAGAAACTGTGCCAACCAGACTATTTCAGACGTAGACCTTGTAGTGCCCAAAGCATTTCGTGCTATTTTTGCCTTGACTTTGCATTAAATTTGTGAAAGTGGAATGAATAAGACAGAAAATAAGAGGAAAGGAGGAAAATATGCTTGCAAAATATACTGGTTATGTAGCTTTACTGGTTAACAGCCTGCCTCCTCTCTGCTAGTTGTTTTAATTTGCTGTTGCTATGGTGAAAACAAATCAATATCACATGGCTACCAGCCAGTCCCGCGCTCAGGGAGCGCCATCGAAATTCAAGATCAGGTACTCAAGATTCCGAGCAAAAATTGGGAGAAGAGCATTTAGATTCGAGTTGAAGAGAATTCCTGACGGTAGACGGACTAGGCTCAGTCTCACACGCATTTTCTCTCCCTTCCGTCCTGCACTTTCTTACCGATAACAAGAGAAGATGGAGAGAAAGGCATAGTGATTTGTTTACATTTTCCGAAATGACAAAACATATCATCAGCATAGAAGTAGGTTGGTAACATTGCAAGGGGATTCTGATTAATGAAAGGGGCATGTGGGGCTTGTTGGTTGTTGAAGACATAGTTTGGGGGCCTTTAATGTCCAGGTAGAGCTGCACCTGAGAGCTGACAGGGTCAGAAACATTTTCGGCTGTCGTGTTAGGCAGAGAAATCTGGCAGCTCTAGGGAGCAGGTGGGCAGTGGAGGTGAGGGGCATGGCAGAAGGGCGGGGAGTGTAAACCATCAATGCCAGCCAGGAGCAAAGTCAAGGGGAAGCCATAGGTCCAGGGTCTGGGCCAGGTGAGCACGGAACCCCAGGGGCCAAGCAGAACAGGGTAAAGCACTTAGCTCTTTTCACGAAGTCTGCCCGGAGTCCTAGCAAGGAAAGAGAGGAAGGGGCTGCGAAGAGAAGCGAGGGGGTCATGCACACAGGCATACTTTCTGGAATGGTCAGCTGAATCGGATGGGCAGAGATGTGCCTGGCTGTGGGGAGCCGGGAACTTGATATTTCACGCTTCGGTTTCTCTTGGAAGAACGAGGCAGAAAGACTTAGCTGGGCTTTGTAAATTAGTTACAATACTGTGTTTCTCTCTCTCTTTTTTAATTTTACTCAGCTCTGTTGTTTCTTATGTTTTGTTTTTTAATGTGTACAAACTGTGAGTTGCAGCCGTGGTAATATTCATAGTAAGGAGTCCGAGATGGCGTCATGGTTAAGTGTGCATCAGACCTGTGTCTCCAACAGCTCTGCATTGTTTAGCTGGGGCAAGTCCCCCCTCTGTTGCTGAGAGTGAAAACAGGTGTGAAAGGTAGAGCCCTAGGGTTTCTTTTGTGAACCTGAGCCCCAGGCCCGTGGACAGAGTTTCAGCTGGCCTCCTCCCCTCGACATGGCAGAAATGTTTGGTAATAAAAGTGGACCCACCGACTTACCTTAGTGCTCTGACAAAGAATGCGTTGTCTAGGAGATGCGAGGTCAGTATATTCCATCAATCAGTCAACAAGTGTTTATTAAACACCTCTTGGGTTCTCTGGCTTTTGCTCTTTGGTTAGAACGAGTCAATTCCCTAATACCTGACTTAGTGTACGTGCAAAATAAAAGGCAGGAAGAAATGATGCAAAATTGTAAGTTTTAAAGACTTTAATAATAAATTTACTGGCTAATGTTAATTTCACATTAACTACCAGGCATTTATTGTAGGTTTCAGACAGTTCTTAGTGTTGGGGGGGAGAATAAAGGAAGGAATTTTGAGTTTTAAATGTCTGCATATACTTTCTTCACCTCTATTCCATTTCTCGGCATAAACGCTGTTTAAATAACATACAGAGATGTAAGAGGAACAGCAGACATAGGAGAATGCTCTGAAAAATCCCAAATATGAGTCTGCTGAGAGCAATCACGCAGTCTCCACCGGCCGAGATTCAGTGCCGAAGTGACTGGGGGAACATGGATGTGTCATCTAAAAAGCCTCCAAAAGTCACCAAAAGGAAATCCTAGACCTTCTCCCACACTCCCAAGCCTCAGGGTACCTGGGGAGCTCCTGATGCAATTATCTGGCCATTCCCAATCCCAGCAAGGAAACCTGATTCCAGACCCTGGAGGGTTAAACTCCGCCCCCCCCCCCCACCTTTTTTCCCCTTAAAAACAGTTACGTTAAAAAAATATATATTTCCCCTTTTAAACACGAAGTTTTTGCTTTGTTTTGTTTTGTTTTGTTTTGTTACCCTAACATCTCTGTGTATTTTCTGGGTGTAGACAAGCTCCAAGGTTAGGGACCCAGTTTGGGGGAGAGCTGAGAGGGCAGACCGAGGACGTAAACGAGCCTCAAGAAGTCTTTTTAGTTATGAGTCTTGGCAGGCAGATGGGCAGTGCTAAGGTTTATGAGCATCAATGCAAGCTGACTGCTCTAAGAGCTTTGGGGGTGGTGAGCCCCCCTCAGAGGACAGAGGGAGGAGGCAGGAAACACCCAGCGAGGCAGGTCCTGGGCCTTAAGCATTTGCAATCCACAATCGCCGGGGAACAAGATACTTACAAACAAGGTAAGAATAGGTCAGCACACAAATGTCTTCAGAAGGATAATTAACATATGTATAGTTTCTTACACTTCACAAAGGGCTTTCACAGACATTATCTCAATTAACAGTTCAAAAAGAGGGTTTAAAAACCAGGAGCCTAAAATTAGAGCACTAGGTAAAACTCCTGGAAGAGATGAGTTATAACCTGGATTTTAAAAAAGTATTTATTTTGTCTGTGGTTAGTTGACATGAATTTTGAAGAGCAGCAAAAACTTCTGAGTGTCCCTGGTACGTGTATGCATGCCACTCTCTCCTGTCCCCACAACTTTCTTGGACAACCCCTTATAACTAGTACTGGAGGCAGCCTAGTTGCCAAGGCAGAGCAAGAAGAGAGGTTGATTGGCTTTGCTTTCTCAGCTCTGACTGCTCCGAAGGCAACAGGGGACAGAACCTCTAGGCTTCATGCCCCGACCCAGCCACACAGCGGCAAGGTGAGTTTGGCTATGGATGGCAGGCAGGTGCTTCTAGAACATAAAATTCATTAATGGTTGCAAATGGCTTGCAGACCTGGGAAAAACCAAAGTCAAGAATGAAACCAAAATTCAAAGTATTCCATTTGCCCATGAGACCTCCCATGCCTGTAGGAGGTCAGTTATTTTTAGAAATCTCAGATATACCTGATATCGTTTACATTATGATGCAAAAATGCTGGGTGTGATAATAATAGCAACGTCTTACATGTATAAACCATTTCAGTTTTTATCATCTCTTTAATGGTCACAAAATCCCCTTTTTGTTCCCATTTTATGAGTTAAACAGAAACTGAACTTGAGTGAGATGAAGCAATGTTTTCCGTAGCCAAAAAACAGAAAAGTTAGTCCTCAAAACTATGGGAATCTGTGCACATGATATTCAGTGAGATAAAGCAGTCTTTAAATGAAATCACCCTGCAGTCTGACAAGGAGTTTTCTTGTAACAGATGTTGCATAGTGCATAGAGCCCAACCCAAGCAATTTTGGAAAGACAGTAATGTTTTTAATTAAGATATTGAATTGTTTTAAAAATCTATAAATTTCTGGCATCCTGGATGCAAGCTTCAATTAATCAACTAAGAAGTATTGGTGAAGCATCTATCAGTGATTTACTATTTGTAATTTTAAATGCTCTGGTAGTTTGGGAAGGTAGAACTCTGTTTGGGCTGGAGTAGTAGATAACTTTATTAGAGGAAGAGATGCTTACTATATCTCTGGATGGATATATTTTGTGCAGATCAGTGGTTCTGAAGTGGAATGTCTATACCCCAAGCCTAGGTAGGGCAAGATTATTCACCAGGTGAGGAGTAGCTGAACTTGCATCTTATACATTATTTAGCTCATCCTTTTAAAATGTCAATTTTCATATGTTTGATAATGTATGTGACATATTAATATTGTTATGCAAGTATAACATTTATAACTAAGTAACAACCTTATGATAGTTGTTCCTGCTCCAAAGTATTTTTCTGATGGGGGGATATGTTCAACAAAGTTTGGAGAGGACAGTAGTCAAAATCAGAGAAGGGAAGGTCATCTCCAGAGGGAGGAACAGCATGACGTGATGTAGGGGCCAGTGTGGAAACTTGTCTTTGGAGAACAGGGATGACATGTTGGGGAGCAGTGGTCAATAGGATTAGTGGGGAAGTCAGTATACGGAAGACCCGAAGAGCTATGAGGAGGAATTTGATTTTGTTACCTATAACATCACATCTAATGCTTTAAAAGTGTTCAATTAGGACTTGTAAGATAGAGTTAGAGGTTTGAAAATTTGTAACAAGTGATGCCACTGGCAAAAAAAAAAAAGGGCAGTGTTCTAGGTATGATGTAGGAAAGAGTTGGATTAGACCAGCAGTGTGAGGATAGAGAAAGGGCAAATCCAAAAGGTGTCTTGAAGGGAAAGTAAGAGAAGCTAGTGAGAGCTTAGAAGAGCCAAAATGACACTGGTGTTTCTATCAGGAGAAATATCAGTGGAACCCTAACAGAAAATCGAGATGGATGGGAAAAGGGACCAAACAATAGGAATGAGGTGGAGGAAAGGAAGGAGATGATGAATTTTGAGCTCTGGTCATGGTGCTTTAGCTAATGACGGGTCATCCAAGTGGGCTCTCCCACAGACATTTGACAGTGTGGGAATGGAGAACAGCTTAGATGCGAGGTTTCAGATGTAAATTGAGACAAACCTATGTTGAAATCATAATTGAGGCCATGGATGCTCGTAACCTTCAGGAGACAGGCAGATGACCAAGGATGAGCCATGGGGGAGGACTGGCAGAGGCCTAGAAGAGAGTAAGAGTTAGCAAAGGATCAAGAAAATAAATACCCACAAGGGAGCAAAATTGCCAGCCAAAAAAAAATAGTACTAAGACTCTTAAGCACCATACCGCAGTCTCCTTGCTTCCATGGATGACAGAGCAGCCTCCCACACTGTATTATCCTACTGCACATAGTTTACCCTCTCTGGCCCTTTGAAGGCAAATATTGGTTCACTGTAACGCTGAGAGTCACAGAATATTGGATGGAGGGGGAGCCTGGGTGGCTCAGTGAGTTAAGCGTCCAACTTTTGGTTTCAGCTCAGGTCATGATCTCAGAGTCATGGGATGAAGCTCTGCATTGGGCTCTGCACTCAGTGTGGAGTCTGCGTGTTCCTTTCCCTCTGTTCCTCCTCCTCCTCTCCTCTCTCTCTCTCTCTCAAATAAATAAATAAAATCTTTTTTAAAAAGAATACTGAATTGATAAGGAGATCCTCATAGCTGTGTTTTTCATATATACAGTTGACTTTTAAAAAAGTAGGTTTTCGGTAATAACCACAAGAAAACACTTGAAGCCAGCAGTTATCAACTCCAACATCTGTATCTTGAAATACACATTTTGGGGTGGTGGTATTGGTTAGGATGGGAATTCCAGAGAGATTGGAGATTTCCCTGGACACTGGTCATCCTATTCTCACAGACCCAGAGGTCCATTTATTCTTGAATCTAGCAGGTCTCTGCTGAACCCAGCCATAAGGACTGCTCAAGAAAATGAGAAAGCATTCAAAGTAGGCAAATGGTGGTTGTCCTCATACCAGATACCTAGAGTGTGTACACCGCAGAATGCCTCTCAAATTTCCGTGTGCAGAGGGCATCACCTGGGGATCTTATTAAAAATGTACATTCTGTTTGGGTAGATTTGGAATGGGGCCTGAGATCGTGCATTTCTAACAAGCTCCCAGATGATGCTAGCATCAGTGTAGATGGTGGCAAGCCATTGGGTCTGGCATGGTTTTAAAGGAGGGCTCCACAGGGCTGGGGGCCAGGACCTGCCTCCTCAGCACAGTAAGCCTTTCCAGGATGCTCAGGTTCCGAGTAGGGTGAGCCTTATCTCTGACTTATCCCTTGAGCCTTGCCCCAAAGCTTCTGTGGTCAAGGGCGAAAGGCAGGGACTTGCACGGTTTCCAGCAGGTTCTGTGGCTGTGGGCTGCAGGTCTGTGGATGTCTCCCTGTGCTCGTGATGGCTGTCTTCTCTGTGGACAGGGACTCTTAACCAATTCCCCAAGAGATTTCCTCACCAGTCTCCAGGGAAGGCTAGTGAGTTTGTTTACCCGTCTCTGTTCCAGAGATACTTTTCTCCTATGAAATCTGTCTTCGAAATCAGCCTTAGACTCTGTTTCCTCTGGACAGTGGTCGGAAGGGGGACCTGGGAGTCTGACATAGCTACTCCAGTCCTCATGCCCTCGGTGGATTAGCTCAGGGAACTCTGACAAACTCATCATCACCCTTAATGGTGCAGATAATGCCATTCTCTCGTCATGCTCTCCAAAGAATACGAAGAGTAGAGAGGAAGGGTTGTTATATGCAGTTAAAGTTTCAAATGCTAGTTTTAACATTTTGCAATAGCAATGAAGACAATTTTAGAAATGCTACTGTCTAATGTGGTGGCTTAAGTGAAATGGCCAGGCCTGACTGTGGACAGTTTTATATGTTGCTACAAGTCTTACACCTGGTTTTGTGTCCATCTGTCTCCCCTTGCTTGAGTCCTTCGTTTTCCGGTCTGTCCCACATGTGGCTCCACTTTCCTGGCCCAGGAGTGGAGCTAAACTGATTTTGAGGAAGTCTTCCCTGCCCAGATGCCCACTTACTTCACACACAGATGGCCAGTGTTTTTATGCATTTTTAATTTACCAATAACCTTTTAAGAATGAAAGGAAACACGTGTCTATTGAGTTTATTGAGTGCCTACTGTATGCCAAGCCCTCTGCTGAGAGCTTCATGTACATGGACTCAGTTAAGCCTCTTTATGAAGAACAGAAAGTCCAGGGAGGCTGAGTTACTCGCTGGGGTCAGCGAAACCCGTTGGTGGTCTCCAAACACCCAGGCCTTTTCCCAAGGTGCTTCCTTGGGGCTTTGCTTTAGAGAAACTTCTCGTGCATCTGCACATACTGCTGGCCCAACTCCCTCAACAGTGAGGCAGAACACAAACAAGCAATTGCTGGTGTAACCGTGCAGGCTTGAGCTCAGTTTTAGCCAGGAGCTGCTCCTCACAAAGGGACTGGATCCATCACCAGGGATGGCTAGAGCTTTCTCTCCATTATTTATTGTCATTAGTTGGCCTTTTCTTGAATCTCATGTGCGTGTGTGTGTGTGTGTGTGTGTGTGTAAGAAGCTTAAAGGCCTAAAGATGTCAACTTATAGACACCATATGTAAGAGCCCATTATTGGCTGTGAGGCCTGTGAGGAGGCGAGATGTGTTGTGCTGTGGCCGAGTCTCGAGGCCCGGGGTGGCCGTCTCCTGCCCCCGCTCAGCCTGCTCCTGAGCTAGCCCACCGTCTCCTCTCTCTTGCTCTGCTCTCTGCCGAGGCTGTCCCTGGCATCCGTTCTACAGGGCACACATAGATGCCAGCTGTTTCTGGGGTTCCCTTCACACCTGGCTCTGAGCTGGTAGAAGGGTCTATTTATTTGCCCCCTTAGGAAGCCCATCATTCTAGCCCTAAAGTATCAGCTTCCTGGCAGCCACCACAAAGACCATCCCCTCAGGAAACAAAACAAACCCTATCTCTAGTTTCCCTGTTTCTTTTCTTTAAAGTTCCCTGGTGCAACTAGGCTGCAATTAAGAGTCAGGATCAAAGGGACTAGCTGCCTCTGGGGCTGCAGGGACCCACGGAGAGCTTCGGTCTCCTTAACTCCTTACTCCCCGTGACCTGCTGCTCACCTGCTCCTTGGTTCTCTGGTGCTCAGGGGGTGGGAGGGTGGGGGCTTGGGGAGACGCGTCAGGGCCCGCGGAGGGGCCCCTCACACACTCGAGGGTCTAACAGCCTCTCCTCCAGAGAGCTACCCATCTGACAAAACCCATAAGCCTAAGATGCAAATTGGGGGGAGTCCCAAATTGGGAGGAATTGGAGGGATTATCTAGCACAGTTCATGTCTACCTTCTACCACAGCCGTGGCAAGCAGGTTCTCAGAGCGGCTTTTCCCCTCTGTTAACTGGACAGTCACTACCTCAGAATGCTTACAGACCATAACATTTTATTGTAAAATTCATCCTTGTGCTGAAATGAAATGTGACTCCGGTGACTTTCACTCCCCAGCCCTCGTTTGGGCCTTCAGAGTGACCCAAATGCCTCTTCACAAATTAACAGATAGCAGTCAAGCTTCCTCTGATAGGAGCAGTTGACAACTCCCTTATTTAGGCTATAATACCTTTATTTATGCAACTTAAGACACTCTTTTGAGTTTCTCTTGTGGACCCAAAACTCTATCCTACTTGAACCTTGAACCAGCGGTGATCGAGGGAGGGGTGGGGCACTGCGCTCCCTGAGCTCTGTTAGCACAGCGTGGAAGAACTGAGGGGTGGAGGTGAACTTAGGAGGGACAGACATCTTCCCCAGTGATGTGGAATGCTTTAAAATTATCTTCAATCCCAACAATAGGCCGTAGACACCTTTGGAAATACCTGGCAAGTTGTTAGACATTGACTTGCAAAACCCATAGGATGATTGATAGATTTAGGTGGATATATATGTACATAGGTAGAAATAGAGATTAATAACAGATATAGATACGTAGATACAGATTTAGATTAATATAAGTAGAGATTAATACTTATATATCCAGATAGAGATATTTAGATTATATATTATGTATTTAGATTGATACACACACACACACACGCAGATCTATACATTAATATACATACACACAGCAACAGATATAGGTTGGTATATATACAGATACAGATAGAGAATCCACACAATTTGAATACCACACTAGAGCAGTTTTCAGAGGTCAAATACATGTTTTGGGTGCTCTTTTGTTGTTTTTTTTGTTTGTTTGTTTCTGTTTTCGGCTCCACAAAATGGTGATCACTTTAGCTGTGGCTCCCAGTCCTCCCTGGTTCCTCTGTGGCTCTCAACACAGTCCTCAGCAGCTCGAAGACACGCTCCGCCATCAGTAGATGCCAAGGTCACCAAAGGAACTAATTAATCCCAGCTCCAGTCAACAGTGATCTGCACGAACCTGTCCTCCTTCCTCAGAGAGGGAGAAACCAGGAAGGATTTTCTCCCTCAGTTCCGCCCAGGGCCCCTACTCAGGGCCACCCTGAGCAAACAAAGGAAGGGCTGGTCAACTATTTCCCGACTAGCTGGCCAGGTTTTCATCTAGAGAAAGCCTGTTCAAAGGCTCTCAAACTCCAGAGACAAGTCTGCCAGTTTTTTCTTAGGAAAATCTCTAGGTTGAAATTTAACCTAAAGATCCCCAGGCCTCCTCTCTGCCTTTTTTTTTTTTCTCTTTACTACTAGTTTTACTAATGTCCATAAACCCAGCCAGCACTCTCTTCCAAGCTGAAAATTTGCCTTTTTAATTAAAACTACAAATTTCCTAGCTGACCACGAGGGAGCATAAATTCCCCCCCCCCCCGGGGTAAAATTTATGTTGTATAACCCAGACCATGATAAATAATTGATCAGAAAAAATAATTGAGAGGAGGGGTTATTTTTGGAAACATTGACAGCCAGGAACCCAGGATGGGAAGTTGGAGAATGTTGCTGTTTAAAACATTGTGGAAACCAGAGTGAATATCAGTCTCCTTAGCCAGATACATGTCGGGTCTTGAGTTAATGGTTCTGTGCCTGTGTTTTTATTTGATGTTCTGATCTCTTCCTTCCAGCCTGAACGATTAGTGCAGAGAGTCACGGGAAGCAGCAACATGGGGCTGTGTGCTTTGTCAACAGTACGGAGTCCCTGTCTTAGATCTGGTCAGTGCAGTTCTGTGTGAGCCTGTGGCCCTCTGTGGCTCCCCCCGCGGGCCCTCCCCCCCCCCCCCCCCCCCCCCC